>NW_019104132.1:4325-137032 GCF_001856785.1 Myzus persicae | reverse complement strand
GGCGGTGGCGGTGGCGGTGGCGGTCCTAGGATCGGCAAATATATACTACTTATGCGCTATTTTGCTTACATGAGGAACTTGGTTTTTAATTTGTAGAAGTTGTGTTGAAATTAAATTTAGTAAGAAAATATAATAAAAAGAATGGATGTTATAAAATATAAAAAAATTGTTTAAGAATAAAAATCGAAATTTTAAAATTACACAGTTAACTTCTTTCTATTTTTAGTCTTCAATAAAAGTGTACAAGTGACAAGTGTACATTGTACAAAATAAACACTTAACTCCTCCCCCACAAAACACAAAATGTTCAAGTACGTGCTTGATAATAAATAATAACACGTAGGTAGGTATTAAGTAGTAAGTTACACCTACATAGGATGATTTATTAAACTAACTAATTTTACTTATAACATAAAAATGGACTATACCGTATTACATATTTACGCAGTAGATACCTATACTATATTATTAGTTATTAGACACTTATTACCTATATGCTTATGTACATTTACACCGTGACCGTGACGAATTTAAATATTTAAAAAGATTGCTTGTCCAACCAGCAGTACCTAACCAGATTTAGCAGAATCCGAACAATAGCCGCTATATCATACTATGCCGTATAATATTATAAATAATAATCGTATATTAAACCGCGGAATGCAGATTATTTAACGCGATCGGTCAAGGAAGTCAATCCAATTAATCGTCTCGGCGTGGCAGTAAAATGATACGATTGATTTACCTAGAATATAGAAGCCTGTAGTAGAATTATATTATAGTAGTATAGTTTATAGTTATTTATGGTATGTCTTATGAGTGGTTGTGAATTCTGCTGTCGTATATTTTGAGGGGAAAAAGTATGTAGATACCTAGTATACTACGTACCTTTACGTCCTAAACATCAGGGATGGCCAACTTTGATAGACCTCCGAGTTTTTCTAGGTGGTCGCGATCGACCAAAAAAAAAAAAGGTTGTCAATAAACAAAAAAATATATTATATGAACAGGCGTGTTACACTTTCTAAATCTAATTTTTATATTCGTAGGATATACAAGGATACACAAATTGTTCAAAAATTTAAGAAAATGCGAAAGGGTGTCGCGATCGACTTGAATTCATCTCGCGATCGACCGATTGGCCACCCCTGCTATACATTATAATAATTATCCATATACCTACCTTTGTTTTCCTGAAAATGTTAAAT
Source organism: Myzus persicae (assembly GCF_001856785.1). Classification (NCBI taxonomy): domain Eukaryota; kingdom Metazoa; phylum Arthropoda; class Insecta; order Hemiptera; family Aphididae; genus Myzus; species Myzus persicae. The sequence goes on along the minus strand of NW_019104132.1, from coordinate 135,824 downwards.
GGTCAATGTTATTTGTACATTTATAATAAACACTACAACATTTCATAAGCTCGAAATAAGACTGGTCAGCTACTAGGTGTCTTCACCATACTTGCAGATAGGATTCGATAATATATAATACCTGAATCGACATTTCGACAATATCCAATCTGTGTACTACACAGTAGGTAGGTACATAGTGGCCACTACAGGCCGATGCCATATTACCATGTGGCACTGATGATTTGTTTATGGTTAATGATAAATAAAAATAATAGATTTTATTTTGATGCGGTGTTATTACATAGGTACCTCCTTATGTTACGAGTATAATAATATGATTCTTATTTGCTATGACTTTTAAAATTATTCAATTAATCTGTCATAGACGTTGACTCGACGATTGGTTTTATACATTTTCGTTTCTTTTTTTAAAAATGTTTACTCTAATAAGTTATTAGTAATAACACTGTTTGGTTATTAGTCATCACTAATAACTCTGCATTTTCAAACATACATTCATATACGCACTCAAACTATAATATATACTATTGTACCTTCTTACATATCTAAGCATTGAGAAAAATAAAAATAAAATAAATAGATAACAGCAAATATAAATATTCATATTTAACTCCAAAAGAAAAATGAATTTAAATGCTAAATAATATGATGCAAATTATCTATACAACCTACCTATATACATACACATGGTATACATAATATGATACATTTCAATCGTTATATTACCTGTGTAGGCGTGGGACATTAAAACATTTAGGATTTAGATTTAATACACTTACCGCTAGTATTAATCAGTTAACATTGCAAAATTACAGATTAATAAAGTTCTGAGTCTATAAGTTCATCTAATATAACATGTTTATTCGATTTACCATTTAGAATTATTATATATTCAGTAAAAGTGATATTACTATGTGTATAATATACGCTATGCAAATATAATGTTAATATGCTAATATAGTGTTCGCATACCATGTAATACATGCATATCTCGTGTTCATAATATTTCATGAATGCATGTGTTTTTATATATTTTGAATTATCTGTTAAGGTTAGGTTAGGTTATGTGAGGTCATTAGCGTTTCCTGACTTCTTGTTCAGGGTATGCGAGAATGCACAATCGTCAATCAATGATGTAAAAAACCAACAGATTATAATTTATAATCTGTCTTCATCATAATCACTAGTTAAACAACTTATTTAACATAACTTTTGTTGAAATATGTACAGGTATCATGAATAATATATTCAATTTAAATAGTTTAATAACTAACTGCTGTAAAATAAAATAATACGTATTAAATAAATACACTTAAGTATAAATTATAAAGTGTACAGTAATAATAATTAATAATAAACCCTACATATGTAACTTAATAATTATAAGTGCATATAATTAATAATGTTGAGTATAAAATTACCACTTCTACAGCACTCGATCCAAAGACTGTATTTTGTGGTAGGGATTTAGTGGGTTCACCCCCTTCCTCCACTGAAACTTTTCGTGGTTGGTAAACTTAATTTATGAAAATCAATTAATCAAAAAGAACTACACTGCACGTACCCAATAATATGTTGACTAGTGACTACTTTTTTTAAATTAAGAGGACGTCGTATACCCGAATGATTAGTCTCTATACTGAGTATGCTTACTACGTTATATTTTGTTCTCTTTGTCGTTTATTGTAGACAGTCGTCGACATAATATTATTTTATGTATGTGTGTATTATAGGTGGGAACAGCTTTAGCAACTAAAATATTAGGATAGGTCATGATGCCCGTGAAGTGAGATGTGCTGAGGTGACATAAAATGTACTATACGTATAATACTACCACACGACGGGCAGAGGGGGCCGGTAGTCGTCGAGAAATTCGACGGAAAAGTGCGATTAGGTACGACGATCGTACTCGAAAGAAATAGTACGGGCTAAGTGTGCTTCTCAAAAGTGATTGTTTTTATATTTTAATAAAAGTGAGTAGTACCTGGGTCCCTGGGTGTTGTCCACCGCCACCGCCACCACCCGCCCCGCGATAGATCGGGCCACCGCCACCACTCCTACCCACCGCCACCGCCACCGCCCAGCCATGGCTCGCCCGGCATCACTAACTCTTCGGAGAGGAATAGAGGATCATGCCGCCGTTATACCTACGTGTGCATTATACACACACATATTCATTTTTACACACATGCATATGCAACCGGTTGGTCAAAGAAACTGCAGCAATCACATCATAATTATTGCTTACATATAAATTAAGCATAATTAATAAATCGTAGGATGTTTTTTCACACACATGTCTTTTTACTTAGTTTATTTTTTCATGTTGATTTTTGGTATTCAGCATTTCCATTCACTTAAAATCCCTGTCCTTCTGATTTGAAATAATGATAATCAGTATGAGTTATATTTTGTACCAAAAAGTGTTAACGTATTTCATAATGTTTGATTTGGCAGTCATTTTTTTAAATTTTTTTTTAAATGATAAAGAATTTTCAAGGCGGAAAAAGAATAATAATAATGAATTCGTTATTCCGAATCAGGATTTTCCTGCAATGTAAGTTTAATGTTATTATTTTTACTATTAGTTTATTAATCAAATTCGATGTTTAGTGTCGAATGTCGATGAACAACCATTGCCCCAGCCAATAAATTTACGCGATGCACTTCTCGGGAACGCGCCCATCAATTTGATGGTTCGCGGTGGAGTGCTACAACCTGTCATCCAAAACGGAATGTGTGTGATGTAAGTTTATTATTAAAATGTTTTTTTTTCTAACATTTAAAAAAATAAAAAAATAAAAATAAAAACATCTTTATAGTAGTGATGACGAAGAAATGCCTACTGATGAAGATTCGAGTGACGAAGAAATGTCAGAAACGTTCTCCAAATATATCATCCGACGAAGATTTGTGATGTTAAATAAATAAAGTTACAAAATATTAATCAAGAGTTGTATTTTTATTACGACTGAATATTCACATGCTCAATTATTAATTGTTATAATACAATATCACCAAATATATCATCTATCTATTAGATTCAAATTCAGTGCATGCTTCTAGTAATAACCGTTCGTCGTCCCTGTATCCTTCTCCCCAAATATGACGTTCCAGTGCTTCGAGGCATGTAGCATCTGAATCTTCGTCAGTCCATGAGTCAATATCATCTGCAGGTTTATCAATGATAGTAAATATTTACCATACAGTATACATAATGCATATGAAAAAACAACATTAATTGAACATACCATTTATTTGTTGGTGATTAACACAGTCCTTCGATAAATGTTTGACATTGTTTATAATCTATAACAGCATATAACGTTGTTAAGGTAAGTGCTACAATAATATTATATTTTACCGTACTAACTTCGTCAACGGAAATGATTTCTTCTTCGGATAATAAATCATTGTACTATACCCGCCTCGGTGTATTCGATAGCTACAAATACATAAAATGTATTATTTTTAATATATATAAGTAATTAAACTTACCATTTCATCAAACTCACCATTTGCTAAGAAATCAATGAAACCTGATGAAACATCATGTGCGTTTATAGTCGATACCTGGCTGAAGTATGACATTTTAAAAAGAAATGATAAAACGCTGAAATAATTGTTTTAATAACTGCGTTTAAAAATGCACTAAGAGTGCATTGAGATTTATCATGGGTATTATGTTTAAGAGAAAAAATTACATCGTCACACGGGGGGATATAAAACAGCTAAGACAGCAAAAATTAAAATAAATGATTATTTGACTTGACCATTGCCATAACTCATAAGCGTTAGTAACGATCCGACAGTCATTTGTGTGTGTGTGTGTGTGTGTGCCACAGCCCTGTAGTTATCGTTATATTAAAAATGTTTAAGTGCGATAAGTTTGTATCTGTTTTCTCCCGGAAAGATATTTTTTTAAGACATTTAAAGTGCCACAAGAACACTAAACAAATTAAGTGTTTTATTTGCAGTACTTTTTTTAGCGATTTTTTTTCAAAATGTTGCACTTCGTAAATTTTTAGAATCTTATAACCTTTGTCTAATGGTTTTTGCACTTCATCTGTTGTCCAGGTTCCAGTAAGCGCCTTCTGTTCTTCGTTGCGTGTACACTGTCTAACTTTATCTAAACGACATTTATGACAAAGTGTGAATACTAATTTATTAGTTTTCACCGGAAGTAGGGGATGATATAATTTGTTAGGCGGTAATATTTTACATTTAATAAAACCATACCAGTTTGATCGCATGTATTGTTGTATTGATGGTTTATAAATTTTTTTTGGATGACCTACGGGATAGTTGTCATAATACATTACGGTTGGGTATAGACTACACACATCAATGTATTTAATTTTTTTATTTTTAACCATTAGTTTTATCGCGTTCGTTCTGCCTCCGAAAAATGCATCTCGGGGGTTTAGTGGCTCAATTACTTCATCGGGATATTGCATCATTTGTTTGTGCTCTGCGTGCTTTCTCCATTTACAACTCCACATTTCTTCAACTTGATACCCTTTTCCTTTCAATTGAGATGTTCGTCGTATCGTGTTGTTATATAAATCAGTCATAGTGTTTTTATTAACGGGGTTTATACCATTAGGATGGAAGCAATCCGGGCAGCCATGCCAGAAACATCCACGATACTGATAAACTTTTTTTTCCGATTCATCATAACCGTCGACTTTTGCTCCACATATGACGACCTCTCCACCGTTTAAAGCATGACGTATGTTTTTATTTTTGTTTAATATTTTACTTTTCATCCACTTGATAGACTCGTCTGAAAAAGTTTCTTTTTTGGTATTTTGGACGACTGCTATAGAATTATTTAACAAGTCATTTTGTCGATAAATTGCCATACAAACGCTAGCTATTGTAATGTATTTAAATGGGTCAATATTACACACGTCCATAAATTGATTCCTTAGTTCTAAGCACCCTCTTCGTAGTATATCAACGTCCGAATTACAATATTCCTCCAACTCATTTTTGAAATTAAATACATAATTTTTACTTGCCATTTCGTCATACCAATTTATAAATGCTGCTCGCTGATTTCTCGCCATAGAGTTATAACCGTAATAATAGGTATTTGTCCTGTAAAGGCCCTATATAATTTTGATTTACGGGAGTGTTGAAATAATGTGGAAAATAACCTTTTTTTGCTTCCGTAAGTCCAAATGTTTTCGGAAAGTCCGATAGCTTTGACTGTACAAAGTTATGGCTGTCAATACATTTTATATTTAGGCCCCCTTCTTTTATTTCAAGCATCATAATTTTTGTTCCGTTTCGAATAACTTCGTACTTCACTGTAGGCATATGTTTTAAAATATACTGAATTATAAAATATGTATCATATATGCTTTTGAATTATGTGCTATGTATGTTGTTCCTTTCTTTTCTTTACTAAGTGCCCATTTACAAAATTTATCATTGGCCGAACTCCCGTCATCCGTAGAAAATACAAATTTGTTTCCTTCAAAGTCGTGAGCGATAGCCATATTTGGTATGTGCGTTCCTGTGTTTTGTTGCGCCTCATAATCGAAAAATATATAATTGGTAGTGAAAGAACAGCCTTTCTGTTTTTCTGTCGATTGTTCGTTACAAACACAGGCTTCCACACAATAGCCTCCTTTTCCCATTTTCCGTTGCATATAACATTCATGTTGACTTAATTTGATATTTTCCTAATTGAAATACCGTTTCGTCAATATTCACAGATTGATCCGATGTTAATATACTACAAATTTTATTTAAAATTTTCCGTCCTGAGACATTAGACGTCATATTTCCTGTAGATATTGGTGAAAAAAACTTCGGATTGTCTGCATACAAGTTAACAATATCGCCATCAGCGAAGATTGTGATTTTTTTAATATTTGATATCATATTTTCTAACCCATCCTTCAATAGTGCGTTTAAACTAACTATATCTTTAAGTTTTCCAGTTAAAAAATTTCTTCATATAGGAGTGTATACTTGGCCCATCCCTATCTCTTAAGAGGATGTGTGCGCACTGTCTGTTTTTTCTCTCTAGCCCACGCGCAACATAAACAAAACACATATACGCAAAATCATTATTTTTTTGTTTGTTTTTGAGTAATCTTAGAGTAAAATCACTGATTACAAAAATGATAGAAAATATTATTTTTGAGTCATGACGTATAGATTTATCTAAAATATATTGTCTTAAAACAATTTAAACATAATTATAATTTTTTTTTTATTATTATTCTGAAAGCTTAATACCAAGTTAAATAAAAATAAAATATATAACCGATAAGTCACCCTTCAAAAATATTATCCTCTAATCTTTTTTAATAGGTGATTTTATTCTAGGCTTTAATCATAAATCATAAAAACGATTTTTCGAGTGGGTCTGAGAAAGAATATATTTTGCTGACATATTAAAGGAACTGATTTCTAGCAGTATCTATACGACGTCTAAAACATCGATTGTATATTTATTATTAAATATTATTATAATTAATTGTGTAGGTATATTTTAATATTTATATAATATATTATTGTTCTTAACTTTTGAGCCAATATACCAACAAACCATAGAAGAGCGCACTTGAATAGGTCCATGAGAAATAAATATCTAATATTATAATATTATAGAATATAGATATTAAATAGATTCTATTTTATAACTTATAGGTTATAACACAGAATATATTTATATTGTTAAATAAAAAAGTATTGGAATTAGTTATACATATTTGTAAATAGTATACTGAACACAACTATAAAATGTCAATATAAGTATGTACATTGTACCTACTATTTTTTAACAAATATTTAAAAAATAAATGATCAATTTACCTTCATATTATTATTATGTAATAATATTATTTTAATAGATTCATTAAATTGTTAATAAACATTATACTAATATTCATTTCATTGTAGGTAGGTGGTTCGCTAAACAATTTTTTTTTAATCATAATTTAAACACCTAAAATAGCATGTAAATTAAGGCTACCGATAAACTTAGTTAATAAATGAATATATGAATAGTATTAATAAATACTATTTACTGTACCTTTTATAATTTAATTTTGGTATAACAATACAATTCATCTTTCACGAATTAAAAGTATTCTGAATTAATTGATTATGTTTATACATATGTAATGTTTCAGTTTTAATTCACACTTAATTTTACCAAAGAAATGTAATAGGTAAACCTATTGTTTATAAAAATTATTTTGAAATTATTTGGCTAGTGTTAAGGAAACATTATTTCTAGAATCCTCAAGTACATATAATTTGTGACTTTGGTATATATTATACTTATATATTTGTTTGCTTAATACAAATAACCTACAAAATAAATTTGCCAAAAATTATTTACTGAATTCAAATACACTATTTAAAATTACTTTTCTCTGAAAAATAAACAAAAAATAAATTGTTGGTACTTCGTTGAAGCCCTAGCTGTTGTGTGTTAGGTACCTATATCAATTATCTAATATAAATAGTAAATACCATGTGTTTCTAAAATATTTAACCTGTGTAATTTTTAAGGCACAAATCAATTACAAAATGTTTTATGCCAACTGTTAACTGTCTTTTAAAATTGTTATAGTTTAAGTAATATAGTCGTAACAGCGCCGGTTATAGACGATAGGCGACGTAGGCACAAGCCTACGGCGGCAAAATTGATAACTATATAGAGGCGGCATATAAGAAAAAATTAAACATCTTATTTTTCATGTTTATTTTAGATTTCAACAAATTTCAAAGTACAATATACAAACATATTGTGTAGATCGATAAAACTTTAAGACAATAGTCAATAAAAATAATATAGATAATTTTTCCCTGAATTGCGATAACGTCTCAAAGCATGTTGTGCCATTACAATTTAATCGATAATAATTCTATTAGCTTTTTTGCAATTGGTGACTGTTGTGTCATTCACTCTCACTGTACGGTGTAGTGTAGCCAGTGTATAGGTACATTCTTTATTGAGCTCAGCAATATATTTTTTTATAAATCAAGACATTTACATCTATCAAGACTTCATCATTACACAATAGGTAAATAATATAAATATAATATATTTTTAATTTACTGTTAAATTAATATTTAAATATCATTATTGGTACCTATAGCGCGTAAATGATTCAATAGTATATACTTGTAATATACTTGTTTATTATTATAAATTGAAAGCCACAAAGTCTAAAACCTATAAATGGTTATTTTAATAGAAATGCTATATTATACTAGTTTTATTATATTTGTAATTATTTTAAAAATGTAAAAAGAGCAAATAATAGACTTTTTGTTGACTAGTGGTTAATTAACTATGATGTAATACTGTTATATAATTAGTTTTTCTTGTTCGTTGTTGTATGGAGTTTATGTTAAATAATTTTAAGTCTCCCAGAATATTAACTCACGAGCCGCTACTGATAAAATACTTGTAAATTGTTATTATTTACTAATCATATTAATTAATTACTTATTTATTCAGACATTATGGCCGATGACATAAAAAAAGAGTAAACGAATATCAGGTTCGCAATATTTAAAGAAAAGACTAGCACGGGAGACAGATTTAGTTAAACGAAAAGGTATTTTACTGAAATTTGTTCAACAAAATAGTCAAGAAAAAGTTATTAATGATAATGATACTGATGACAGTGAAGAAAATAGTGGAAATAAAAATATTGAAGATCTAAGTATGGGTGTAGTTGACAATAAAAAAAAAACATGACAATGAAAGTAAAGAAGAGATTAATATAACTGAAAAGAATAGTGGCTAGTGCCAATTTAAATATTAAAGATATATACATGATATAAACTGCAGAAAAGATGATTTTGACTCTGAAAATGAAAACAAGAAAGAAATAGTAAATTATTGTATAATAATTGACAAGTGTAAAACGTTTTTTAATTTTTTTGCTCCTACATATGACATTTATCTATTTAAGTTATAATAAAATGAGAGGCGGTTAGATATTTGCCTATACATATAAAAAATTGCTTGCGCCGGCCCTGTATATAAAGATACTATAAAGATACTCTGATACTTTATATAGGTATTAAGGCATTTCTCTAATATATGAAGTCTTCGTTGGTCTATTAATATACTACTATAACCATTACCTATTCATTGAGCAAGATATATTAGATTCTTTCTTCTAATGTTGGTTGTAAGTTGTTCTTTTAACATCATGTTTTAACATATTATAAAAAATATTAGAGTATCTATTGTATTTTGAAATTAGAATCTTAAATATTAAAAATAAATATATCTTACATCGACATACTTTTTTTGAGATTTCTAGCCCAGCTCTACCAATATAGGCTAGTATCGAAAATGTTCTTTGAAATAATTACGGTTTCTAAAATCAATTCAATTGATTAGCGAACAACTAAAAACAAAAATTACAGTAAAGGTACTGACCTTAAAGTGAATACCTAAAGGTTAAATATTAACAAAAAGTTAAAAGTTGAAAGTTAATTCCAATTTTTTTTTAAATTTTTTATTAAGTTAAAAAAAGTTAATCTTTTTTATGCAACGGTAGGGTACTTAATTTTGTAAAAACAAAAACTATAGTGTTTAATGTTTATACTTCATACAGTATTTTCATATAGTACTTAAATAGTATTTTTAAGAACAGTAGTTATATATCCAATAAATAAACTAATAAATAATAATTAATACCTAAAAATATAAATTAGTATTATTTAGTATGTGTTTATGATACAGTATTACTGTATATTTATTATTTATTATGTAATAAAAAATCACAAAATATTTTATTAAACAGATACCTACTAGGTATTATATACTTATGCAGATACAAAAATATTAAATGAGTATAATTGCTTATATTTTCATAAATTAATAATTATATATTTATATATTTATATCCATCACATAAAATCTACCTAACTTCAAATTATATCAGAAATTAAAATATAATTTAAACAAAGAGATAATAAATAAATTGAAATAGTTGGATAATATAATATTTTACCACAATATACATTTAGCATTTTAGTCATGAATAGGTATACTTGAACTATAAGTTTAAACATAAATGGGTAGCATTACTTTTATGCTAAAAAAAATTATAATTTTAACTTGAAACAATTAGTATTTTATAACAATAAATATTTTTTTGACATGACAACAAAATCAAAATGGACTCAAATAATGAAATGTAAAAAAAAATTAAAAACAAAATAAATTAACTTAACTTATTTCTTAAAATGATAAATTAATTCGTGGTTATATTAGTTATAGTTAATTAAAAAATAAATTTAATAATAATTAAGTTAATGAAAATCCAAAAGTAACTATTTAAGTTAAAGTAAAATTAACTTTTTAACTTGCCATAAAGTTTTTAATTCGTTAATGCCCAGCCTTGTAAATATTAAATTATTATAATATACCTAATACTATATTGTTATAAATTATAATAGAAGTAGGATGCTTACAAAATGTACTAAATATTATATTTTATACTTATATGTATAGCATTAGGAAAATATATGAACAGGTTATTGAAAAAAATGTTATACTCACCTTTAGAAGTTTGATAGTAATAAATAATAAATATTATAAAAATATGATTTTCCATTTCACCAATATAAACATTCATATAATTAGTTTAATGAATATAACAATAATCCGTACCTATAACAGGTAGCTTATAAGTAAGTATCTATACTCATTTAAATTTCAGTTATTATTTAAATCAAGTTTTAGATTTATATTTTGCATTATAGTTTAGTCTATTTTATCAATTTATCGGCTTACCCATGACCTATCTACTTTTTAATTGCTAAATATTATATATCTAAGTATATGTTAATAAGGATCACATTATAAGATTACAAAACAATTAATTGGTAATTTGAAACAATTGGATATCCTTGAAATATTTAATTTAATTCAGCTTTATGAGTATTTATATTATATATATATATATATATTATATATGTATAACCAAGGTAACAAATACTTAAATATTATTTCAAAGGGAAAAAGGGAGTATTATTTAGGGTGGCCTAATTTAATAGATAACATTTATAAACTAAATTATTCAACAATAATAAGGAATTGTTTATTTATTTAAAATAGAAAAATATTTATTTGAAATATAAATAATGCGCATTATAAATGTATAACTACATTATTATAAGTTTTGCTGTCATATTTTATATTTAAATATTCCTTTCTATATTTATAATACCTGAAATATACTTGTTATAACTTAGTATTTTATATTATATTGATGTTATTTATAACTTAATGAGCTGTGCAGTGTGTATGACGCTAATTAATTTAAAAATGACAAAATTTTCAATCATTTTATACAAACAATAATTAAAGTTCTTATTATTGGTGAGTTATTGTGTTCTGATCAACAATACTATGTTTTATAATTTAATCAAGTTTTTTACACCTTGTTGATTATAAAACATCTATCAAAATAATGCTTCAACAATCCAAACTGTAAATACATTATATATGTCCAAAAAACATCTGGTATAAAGGTTTTAATTTTAGATGGGTCATCAAAGTTATGCTTTTGCTCATTAGCATAATATATATCTGGTGTGTTAGTTTCCCCTTCTGTCAGAAGTAGGGGTACTCTGGCCTCAATTAATTAATCTGTTACAAAAATACTGAAACTTGACAAACAACGAGCAGAGCAGTAGATCCGTGTATGCATTGTAATAATATAATATTAATATTTATCATATAGGAGGAATCCTGTGGTAGCCAACGATTGGTCGGTTGACGTCGCTCCTCCTCCAGACGGAACCACCATGTCACCATAGTTACCGCCACTGCCGCCGACGTCGACGCTACCACCACCACCGCCTACAACCACGTAACAGCGCAACTACCATGTTGTGACCATGTACCATTAATTGTATACCTACTTCGGCGGCAGCAGGTTGCTGTGGCTGTGTATACTAATTATTACTATTATCATAACACGCTCGTGAACAGTGTCTGCACGCGCAGTACAGCGGCAGCAACGGCGGCGGTAGTGCGTGCGTATCTCACTTGCGGCGTTCAGTGATATTGTGATAATACATCGCGGTATGTTATATTATTATCATCACACATTCGTACTTTAACTATATTGTTATTTAATTATTACGTTAATAAAACAGTTCATTCACGTACAAATCGATCGATCTTACATCGGTCTAATTGTATTAAAAAAAAAAATTCTTATCGACAGTCTTGGTCCAGGCCGCCGGAAAGCGCCGGAGAGAAAAAGTAGTAATAATTTCTCTGCAGTCCACGTCTCTCGATATCATTTGACTTTTAAAATAATAAAAATACCAAAATCAGTTTCCGCGTACACTCGCATCGGCATCGATAAATGTCATCGGCACCGTCCGGGCCCGCACCACTCGCACCGTCAACGCAATGATTGCTTCGGAGACCCGTAACCATTGCGCCGCCGTAGTCATGGATTTGAGCACTCGGGCCAGTTCCGGCGGCGGAGGCGACTCCAACGACGGCGGCAACCACGGTCGCCGGCGCAGCGGTGGCGGCAGACCAGCCAAGTCGGTGTTTTCCATCCGGAGTCTGGTCGGCGAGGATACCGTTCGCAGCCGTTGCGACCGGAACATGGACGGCAGCGGTGACGACGACGACCTAGACGATCGCGGTGAGTGATAAATATAGTTGAGTAGCCTAGGTGAATTATATTACTTTAGTATATTTTTGAAATGCGCGTCTAAACTAATATGCTATGTTTTCGACAATAATTTGGTACCTACCTATTTACAATATTATAGTTTACATTATACACTAATCTAGCGATCGACGGCAATAGCAAATTACATTGTATTTATAGGATCATTCGTACACCAATTTATGTTAAAATAATATTATTTATACCTACCTGTTATTATTATTTATTATTTATTTACTCGTAGTGTAACCTGAGTAGATTGTGCTTGTGTATCTTTATTCGTCAGTCAAATTCGTTTACCCGTGCAATATATCTTCATCATTTTACATCATTCCGTAGGATGCAATTATGCAAATAGGTAAAGGGCTATTACCTACTAAAATCCTGATAAACTGGTTTACTTCAAAAATAATGAGATATTTCGGTATTTTTACAAAATGTATTATTAGGTGTAAATTAAAGAAATATAATATCATGATTCATGGGTTGCATACGCAACAGTGATGACACCCGGAGCCGGCCTTAAGAAAGCGCCAGGGGGGCCCTTGCCCCGAGATTCGCTCATTTATATAATATTTTAAGCCTCACATATTAAACAATAATTGTTATATTCTGAGGCTTCCCCTAAAAAAAATTACCCCTGACCTCTTTCCACCGTAAGGCCTGCTATGATGATACATACACATATATAATATTGTTTGTATGTATTTATGAATAAATTCGATAGATATATAATTTACCCACATTGTACATAGTTAATACGAGACGCGATTTATTGGATAACTCGGTGGTTTTATTATTAAGCTAGGTAAGAAAAAAATTCGCATAAAATATAATGGTCATATCTCTTGTATGTATATAAAACGTAAGTAGTGATATGGCAGCAACAGCAATTTCTGCTGCTGCTACGACGACAAGAGCACGAGAGATTGATCCGAGCGGAGAGGCAAAAAAAAAAATCCTACATAAATTAACTATTGAAAACCCTCAAAAAATATGTTAACAACATCTGCAGCTGCAAACAGACGTTCTGCTGTGCGTTGCATATTGACAACAAAAATGATACGAAAAATGTGTGCACACGTGGTGATACAGTTTGTTAGTATAGTAATATGTTTATAGTATTGAAGTACAATTGTATAAAGCATACTAACTACATAATAATATTAATATAATATTAGTTATTACTATGCTTCTTTATTTATATGTTTTTTTTATACTGATTGTTGGAGAAAAAACAAGTTACAAAAGTTGATCGTTAATTAATAAATTTCTAACAAAAAGAATAACTAATTACTTAAGTATCTAAAATTCTATTTTCTACAACATAATTAAAAGTTATCTCGTTTTGTTGCTCTACGAACAGCTATAAATTTGGACTTGATTATTCAGCAATTTCTAGTGTCTATGTCGTTTGAAACTATTAAGGCTTTGCAGAGAACAATAAAATAATATATAACGGTGAGCGTATTATCGCCGCGGCGCCTCGTACGATTTACGGCGATAACTATGCTGTCTACGCAAGATTATGCGTTTTATTCAATACATTTGTAATATTTTATTAAAATGGTATACACATTGATGGTTAGTAATAATAATATCTAATAATAATCTAATAACAACAACAAAAAGGTTATACAATAAATACAACGAGATTACCGCAGAGCGTTTTTTATAATATATAGCCTGGTCTTTAGGTATTTAGAGTTATAAATTTATAATCAAATACGAATTCGTTTTCAACGGGCAATAGACATAACCAAAGTTAATTACTAAATTACCCATTGATTTCGACTCAAATCTCACAATAATCCCTGCATAAATACTCACGTCTTCGTTGGTTTTTGATGCGTTATATATGACCTCCGAACCTTAAGCACACCTTTGCTACCGACAGATCGGAATTCGGAATATTATGAGCGTGTGTTACCGTGGGTGATGATACATTATGTATTGATGTGTGAACATTTCATGATATTGATGTTATAGTAGTTAGTGAATGTTTGTATGTATATATTAGTAGTGAACATGTAGTTGTAGTCCATTTGGTTATAATACTTATAACAAAATATATTTTATATATATGACAGTTATATGGGGAGGGACATTATTTAGCTTACACAAGAGGCTAACACTGGCCTTATAAAGTTTAATTTTTTGAAAGTTAGTAAATAATACAAGAACACAATTATATTTTAATAACAAACGTATAGCGTATTAAACATATAATAATATTATACTAGCCATAATTATTGAGAAAAAAGACTTAAACGCCTGCAACTGTTGGTGATAATATAATAATATTATATTATTCCTCGATATAGTACTCCAGATACATGCAGTGCAGAGGATGCAAATGAGTTTTGTTCCCGTGCAAAATTATGGGACATATAATTTGTGCCCCTCGGTTTTTTTCGGGTCACACGATATTTGTTGAGTTCAGTAGATTTTTTGGGATGTAGGTACACGTTGTATGCCAAGAAATTTGCCCAATGCAATATTAATTATTTTATAGTATTATATATTATACATATATTTTACAAAGAATAAATGTTATTTCGAAATTAGTCATAATTAATATAAATTAAAAGTAAAAAAATGCATTATAACGCACTGGACAAAAAAATTAAAAGATTAAAAAATTGACTTTTCATCAGGAGACAACTTTTTTCCCTATAATTTTGAAACAAAACCCAATAAAAGTCATTAAAAAAATAATTTAAGATTGTCGAAACACCGATAACCGTACAATAATACTTTTTATTCTAATATATTTGTATAAATAAATAAATTGAACCTATTTTATGTTTTTCTGGGGAAAAAAAAAATGTGCAATAGTGCAAGATTTTTACCGTATTGTTTTGTAATACCAATATATCACTCTCTCTCTATGGACCCAGTCTTCTATAGTTTGTTACTGAAAAATGCTTTTTACTTTGAGTTTTTGAAATTACTGATTAGACTTCCTCGTTTGTTCTTGTTCAATATTCTCCGTTTTCAACAATAGGGCTGTAGATACGGTGGAATACTTTTTTTCAGAGATCATTATATAGATTCTCTGCGTCACCTTTTGTTCCGACCTCATTAATTTTCACTTCCATTAGATTTTTGTATTACAGTTAAGCATTGAATTTAAACCAATCCATTACAGTGAGTACAATGATGAGGTATACAATCGAAACCTTTTATGCAGCTAAACTGAGTTCTGCTTTTTTCAAATTAAAACCGTCCTTTTTACTGTAAATTGTTAAGTAAATTATATTTTTAAAAATGTTCATGCATTTAAATTTGAGTGATTACATTCTGAGTTATTCAATAGTTATTCGGCGGTCAGACATTGTTCTCACATAGGCACATGGTCTGCACATGTGTTACCTATCTACATTGCATTTTGGCGGGTCCAGTTAAACAGACGTCTTGCTGGACCACAAAACGATAGCGTAGCACACTGACATCTACAATATGAATGTAATTTGTTTTTTTGTTTTTTTTTTTAGTGTCCATACTTAACATCTGCGACTATGGCCATTAGTTAAATTTACAATACATTTATATTTCCTTCTTTTTTTGGTGGGTGGGGAGGGAGGTGCACATGGTTATACATATTTGGTTGTACAGTTTAGTTATTTTTAAAAACTTAAAGATTTGTGTAGTGGTGTCAGTGTTGGGTGAGAGTAATGGGTAAAGATAAAGGTAAGGGTAAGGTGTTTGAAACGTAGATTTGTTTTTTTATGTGTACGTTTAATGTAGGTATACTAATTAATAATTACTAGGTATACCTTGTTTGTATATAATATACTTGCAAACATAGCTAAAATTTAAATAATTAATAATTTTTTGTAGTTAATATATTAAGATTATTTATACACCTGCAGCGGTGCAAAATTTAAATACGAGTTTTAATGAAATGTGATTTATCATTGTAACAAACAGTAAATATAGGTAAATTACGTTTTGTCAAATTTTTATCGATGAATATTATTATTACCATATTAGGCTTACTAACGGTTGTCATTGATCTCCGTGTATATATTATATTTTGTTCACCTAAATGTGTTGCTATAATAGCTATTCAATAAAATATTGGCTGATAACTACAGTCTGCAGTCATCAAGTTGCTATATATTAGCACACTTAAATACTAAATAGTTAATACTCTACACACGTATACACATAACACATTTCACACAATAATTCAAGTAAATAAAATGTATTGTATAGTATACCTACATTATAACTGGCTTAAATATTTCTATGGGTGTATTATGAGACACCGGCACGACATTGTTTATACGGAATATAATCACCAAAATATCCATCGTTATTGTATACCTATACCTACTCGACTGTTCACCGCCACTATAAATGACATCGATGACGTTATAACCGGAGCGACGTTGGTCAACAGACCAATAATGCTCGTACGCGTGTTTGTTATCTTAATTACTATTACTTGTATACATATACATTATACATATATGTTTATAATATTATACATTGTACGACAGTCTCGGCTTCGTGGTCGTCGTGGTGGCGGACGCCTAGTAATCTGGGGTGGTCGACCGCCGCCGAATTCCATCGCAGTGACGGCCATAAATTCACTATATAAAAGTATAAAACACTAATAATAATATCATAATAAATTAGAATATTTTCGTTATTATCTCTAACGTAAAATACGATTCAGCCAGGGATGACTTCGACGACAGGAGAATCACGAGCTAACATTTACATTATTGTACTATTTGTACTGAACAATTTTTACAATATTATTTTGCACGCGACCTGCATATTTTCTCAAAAACATAACTTACAGGAAAAAGTCTCTAGCCTCGTAGAGTGATCAGATTTTTATTTTTGTTAAAAAGAGGAGTACTTCTTACAGGGCTCATTGGACTTTGATTTTGAAAATTATATTTATAAACCCTATAATAAGAGTTTGATTTTTACAAATTTTCACAAGGTTTTAATTTTAGTATTAATTTTGTTTTTAGCAATGAAATAAAAGAGTCCAATGCGCCTATAAAAAAAAACAATTTTAACAAAACAAAAATTATAAAAATCCGACAGTTGTACAAAATTATTCATGAAGTCAATTTTTTCGATATAATACACTTATCCCTTGAATAGGTATCGGATTGATAAGTGAAAAGTGTTATAATTAAAGTGGCAATTCAAATATAAAATATAAATTTCGAATTTTATTGAATTGCGGAAAATTTGAAAAACCGGGACCGCCCCCCGTTTTTAACAGTTATAATGACTGCAAAATTCGGGTGTGGCATTCAATTAACTTATCAGGCATCGATCAATTATATTAGGAACAATTTTTGATAATACTTCATGTCAAATTCAAAATTTTACCGAGTAGTTTTTGAGTTTTTTAACTTTGAGAACTGAGGATAATTGGTTCTTGATTATAGGCTTATAAGATATGCAGGCAATGGTGATTTGTAAGTGTTGGAAATATCCCTGATTTAGGGATATCTATATCTATCAATATTTATAATGTATAAAAATGGTCCAAGAACAATAAATACTAGATCCAATGTAACATATTATATTTTATGCTATTGTAAAACTATTTATCTTAATTTAAACATTTTAATAACGAATTTTGAATTAGGTTTTGAAATTTTCAGAAAAATTATCCAATAATTAATTTAAAGAAAACTAGGTGGATTTTTATTTGAAACGTTAGAAGTTTGTATGACCACAAGAACACCCCTTCGTAGTAAAAAAATCCCAAGAATTTGAAAATATAATCTTTAAGTGTATTTCAAATTTTCAAAAATTAAAATTTGAATAAATTCAATATTAAAAGAAAAAATGAGGGTGAGCATGTTTGGTAAATCTCACTGTTTATTAATCGTTTTTATTCCCTGGATTTAATGTAATGCAATTATTATTCGAGTAGATACCTAATACATTTTTTTCCGAAAGTCCGAAATAAGATATTAAGAAAGCGTTTGTAACAAAGAAAGATTTTACACAAAATTAGCGAATTTGTTAAGTAATATTTTCTGTTATACTCTGTATGTGTTATGTTAAAATATCGCTAAGGATTATGCGCTATTTGATAATAATATGAAATAGCGTACCTATGTATTTTCTTTTGTACACAGACGCTCTGCTTTACTTAATATATAGGGATTGAAATGTGTGAACGACTCGAGTACAGAACGACCAGCACAATATTATTCTTAAGTATAAGACGTGTATAACACATGCGTAAGTAAACGACGAAATAAATGACGTGGGTTATATTCGAAAATGATTTCGATTTTCGTCGCTAGCTCATGTTTGTTCGTTTGCATAAAAGTATTACATTCGTGCAGTCTTCTTTCTCGCGATCGTCGACCGACGGATTTACATTTGAATCTTTCCATTATTATTATTTCCACACGACAGACGAAAGCGACATTCTTACACTCTAACACTAAAAATGTATAATAATATTTGGTTGGTACTACAAAGACGACGACTAACGTTTTGGGCGTGCGGTCGCGAACCTAATAGCACACAGGACTCACATATTATTATTATCATTGTAATTTTTTATATATATGTATAAATTATGTATTATAAACAGACGCGCACGATGAATATAATAATTATATATCACACGCGCAGAGAAGAAAAAAACATTAGGTATACAATACGAGTGTAATAATATTATTAATATGTACGGAAATACCGTACGCGCAAGAGAGACTGGGGCGGCGGCGCGGCGGTCGCGTATACTACGGGCGACGACGGCGACGACCCGAAAAAAAATTGTAATCTATTAACGGGCGCTCGTTCGTGTCTGCGAGCTTGTGTATTATAGGTAATCTCACTAATGTCCGTACGTGTAATTCGACGACGAGGACGACCCCGAAATTAATGTACGTTTTAATGCGTGTAATGATGTTAACGCATAAGACGACCCGGGCAATTAATCGATACGAATGTGATACGCATAATATAGTCACGTCTCATGTATAGTATAGTACGATATACTATAAAGTGTATTAGTGTGTTTACTTGTACTGATATCACTACTACTACTACTAATAATAATAATAATAATACTACTACTAAATACTAATACTACTACTACTACTACTACTACTACTACTACTACTACTTATTATTATTATTATTATATTAATATTATAGTAAAAAATGCTCTCGGCGGCGAAACCAGTTTATCCATTACCACAGTGTACCATACGCACGCACACTCTTGTTGACCGTACCACAACTCCGGCGGCGACAATCTCGACCGTCGTGTACGATAAAAACTTTAAGAAACTGGTCGCGCCGTCGCCGCCGCCCTTATCAGTCTACGAATGCCGCTATTACTTACGAGCCGGTCGCCACTCGCCGGTCGCCGACGACCGACGACGATACCGAAAAACCGTCGGTTTTAACCAGCGTCAAGCGTAGTAATAATATAATAATTATTGTACTCCTCGGAAACGATAACGGTGAAATAAAAAACGAACACCTCAAATGTATAAATATAAGACTACAAGTAGAATACGAACCACAGTCGTCGGAAGCGATTTTACTACGTAAGCGCTAACAGTTTACTTGCCACCACGACATCGACGTTTTCGGTTTTAAATTAACGACACGATAGTATTAGTTTTAACATTATTTCGTAACATATTTTGTAAATTAATACAAATACGGAGAAGTGAGGACCACTGGTTTTGAGTGTTCACTCCTCCACCGCCGACGCCGTCCGTCCATGTAAGCGACTGTAAATCGAAATAATTTAATTGTGCGGACTGCGGATACGGTTTTTATAATAAGCAATAACTAATAACGGAATTATTAGAAATTAACGGAAGTTAGGACTAAGATTTATATATTATACTGATATGTTTTTCTTATAGAGTACTTTTACAAATTTAGTTGGAAATGTCAATGAATAACGTCGCTGTATATTCCTACAAATAACATATTTTTAAAATCCTAGGATTTTTTGTACTACTTAAAGTGTCTTCTGATACAAACCTACTTTTCAAATAAGAATACCCCTTTTTGACTGTAAATTATTTAACGATTAACTTTTCTCAAAATGTCAACCTGTAAAATTCAAAATTTAGTTTTTGAGTTATTTAACTATGAGTATAAAAGATGATAGGTCAATGATTACGGGCTTATAACTTTATAAGATATGGAGGCAGTGGTGATTTACTAATTTTTATTAATCCATCAATATTTATAATGTATAGGTTAGGTTAGAATATATTAACATCTATTGTACAACTATTTTTAAGAACTTAAATTATCCTTAATTTTGTAACAATCTGACTACGCTCGGTTTGATGGTGTTGAAAAATAAATGAAGAAGAGTTGTCTTTTTCTTTATAAATTGAATACTTTTATTTGATTAATACAAAAACAATAAATTTACTAAGTCCAAATGACTATTTAAAATAATGAAGACTAGCGAGATGTGACTTTAGTGTCCTAGCTCCTAGCTCTTCGTTGATGTTAGTTCGCCTAGTTCGTCTAGCTCGGTGTTGCTGGTCCGTCTAGCTCGGTGGTGTTAGTCCGGCTAGCTCGGTGTTGTTGGTCCGTCTGCCGAAGCCTATCCATGCGACGTTTTTATAATGGTGATCCTAGGATCATATCCCTGCCTATAATCCTACTACTTTACCATATAAGGTCATACCGTGGGCGGCCACGCGCTGCACACGCCGGATGTCCCTTGCTTATCTGGTCGTTGTCATCTCTACAGAGGCAACACAACACTTTTAGTGTGAACTATTTTAATAATATTCATATGAGTAGTTATATATCTATGAACATATACATTTCGAGGTCACGCGAAATAGATGTTTTGTAGGCCTTACTCAACTATTATATCTATATAGTTCTTGTCTAGGTTATTTATAATATTTTAACAAAGTCACAGCTCGCTACAATTTAAACATTTGATGAACTGAAAAACTACTCATTCGAATTTTGAATAACCTAACAAAACCGATTCAATCACGGGCATTTGCCATTATTATTGTATATTATAATCTAACTGTGGCACTAAGCATGCGAATTTAGGTCTACTCAAAGAGTTGACTATTGTAGGTTTTTGACATTTAAAATTGGCCGGGATCCAAAGATTTTTTATAGATTTATAGAAATCCTAAGTCAGGATCCTGCCTGTATAATTAATAATAATAATTCTACACACACGGACTTTTACTTCTGGGGTGGATTGAACCTCTAACCCTCCTACCTATATACACCTCTGGATATAATGTATACTATACAATAATTATTTGTGCTTTATATTACAACTTGTAAGCTAGGCTTTAGTTAGAACTTAGAGGTAGAACAGAGAACTCACTGTCTAAAGGCTAAACAAATAGTTTTATTTTAGATGAAACGACTGTATAAATCGGACTTTTTCATGTTTTGAATAATATCCCCAAATACAAAATCATTCGATTTTCATTTACGGGCTATATTTTCCACGATGGACATCGTGATATCACCGTATTATACATTTGAGGGTACGAAGCCCTTTCGGGTCACTTTGTCCTGTAAAATACTAGCCTCTACCCGAGCTCTACCCCTAAATAATTTTTACAAGTCTCTGCAGCCTATGCTGAGATCTCAATTTTGTCTTACCTTGGACCAAATTAGGTCCTAGGAGCACACGGCAGGGTGATAACCAACAATCAGTATATTTATATACGAACAAAGTGTATAATAATAATATATCAATATGTATCGTAAGCTGTCGTTAGCATAGCAGCTGTAGCCGCAGCGTGTCGTCGTTGGACACGATTATAAATTATAATATTGTTTATCAATACGAGACGACACTTGGACTGCCTCACTGACTGTTGGTGGAGATCCGACGATCCGATCGAAATCGAATGGGAATCGAACCGGATCGCGATCGACATACCTGCGTATCTATGTTGTATACATATACCTACATAATACATATTACACTCGTGTATTCCCACCGGCGGCGGAGGCGGAAGTAATTACCACCTACCCACCCGCCCGTCCGGCCACGATGACGTGGTGTACCCGTACTAACTAACTTTAACGGGCCACCGGGCGGACAGCGGACGGAAAACCCGCGGCACGGTTCATTAGGGAAAAACCCGTGCGCGCGCGTGTGCGACAAGCGCGCAGCCGCCGCCGCCGCCGCCGCCGCCTTCGTATTACAGTGCGTCTTTTATATATTTCAACAATAAATTTACATTATTAAAACGTGTATCACTATATTATACCTATAACCGGCGCGCCGAGCCTGATGAACCGCGGCGGACTCTGCACCGGTTTAATAATAATAATAATAATAATAATGTACACCGTCGCGCCGTGGCGTGCGTGCGTTTGGTGTAAAGCGGGCGGGCGGTCGCGCGCGCGCCAAGCGTAAAATATGTAATTATTGTCGTTCGACGTTCGGTGCAACACACGCACACGGGCGCAATACACGCCGCCACCGACTGATTGACTACTGACTGACTGACGCTACTCATTTCCTATATTTAATAATATAATTTCGTCGCACACCTGCCCGCCACCGCCGGCGCAGGGTTTGCGCTCCGTCGCTCGTCGCGCCGTGTTTTACTATATATATTTTTTTTTTCACCATTATTGTTTTATTATTGTACACAGACGTCGTCGGCGCTCGGTGCGCGCAGGAAATCCTCGTTACGCCGCCGATCAGTGTTGTCGTTATTATTAGATTCGTCGATACACTGCGCTGCAACGACGATACGCCTATTAACAATAGCGTACAATAATATTATGTTACAACTCTGGCCGAAGATCGTTTTTGTTCTTTTCGTCAACATCAATGCTATCGGCAAAATGTATTACGATGTGGCCCCTCACTAACCTTCATTCGTGCGTCGAGTATTACCGAAGACATCAAAATAGTGTGTAAAAAATGTATACATGTCACATGAATATTGGTGTCGGGGATCGGTGGAGCTATGCCCCTTTTCAGAAACAAAATTAAAGCTTGGTCTGTACTTGTTGTAAACATGCAGGTCGGATCGTCAGTTGTAATATATTTTTGATTTTTATATAATATTAATTGTTCAGCTAATTGCTTAAAACTAAAAATAAAGAATTATGTTTAAACTGGGAAGACAGAAATGTGTTTAGACGTGCTACAAGAGAGTATGATTAATAGACAATAGTATTGGAGGAGTGAAAAGAATAAAAAGGTGCATTGTACATTTGCCGCGATCTAGTCTAGCTGGGGCCTATGGTGAACTTAGATGACTTATGGAAAGCAGTGCAGGAATCAATCTCACCGGGTAAAAGCTTTGATAAAAAGTCTTTTCTAATTTCTGTCGTCTAAAGGGGAAACGAATATGCATAGTTGGAAATCGTGGGAGCTTGTCTGGCGCGGAGTTGCCCGATTGTGGCCCGTCCAAACACACATCGGTTCACAAAAAAGCTTATAATTAATAAAATTAAGCATTTTGTATTTGACATATTTGTATATGCAACTCAAATACAATGTCTTGTTTATGATGTTGATCATAAATATATGAATAAATATATGAATAAATATACAAGTATATCTTACAAGACTGTAAACAGTATAAATTTAGTCTTACATTTTATCTTCATTTTTTTTATCTTTAATGGACTGGAAATTACCACATATTGGTGATCGTGAGAATCGTGAATACGATAGTTGTATATTTATGTCAAAATACGTATCGGACGCAATCGGGATATTTATTTAGTTTTGATAACCACTGTATATGTTTCCTACCTAATGTGTACGGGCCGTAATTGGGATATGTAAAAAGGTAAAAAGGTTACTTTGGGCCGCAATCGGGCTACACCCGTCTGGCGAAGCCCTTAAAAAGCAGACGACTGCTTCTTAGTTGTTTTGAAGCAAAGCCCAAATTTTTCAAATTTATGTTAAAATTGATATCCCTCTTTAATACATTTCCGCTTAAGTGTAATGAACTAATATTCATACCCACGTTGTTTACTTCATTAAACCTCCGAAGTCCAAACCAAGACATTAGGTCAATGGTCCCAGTTTCTGCTGTATTTCTGATTGTAATAACAATTGACATTATGAAGGGTAATATATACATTTTTGACGTCTTGCAAAACCTAAGAAAACCTTTAGGATCAAAATCCGAGACATTTGTCAGGTAGTGCTCCTATCGTCTGGGCATTATCGCCCAGGTTTTAACTATACACATACATCGGCACTAGTGAATTGCGATCTACGCATCTACCGAACTGCTGTTGCCCACATGCTACAAAGTACAGGTCAAACAGGTGAGATATACATAGTATCATTATGTGTAAGTACGAGCTTGTCGTGGCAATACACACATTACACACACGTAACAATGATAATAATAAGACTGACGTGCTTTTCTTCAGCGCCGGGCGTTGTCCGTCTCAACCGCGGTCCACGTACGAATCGTGTCTGCGCGTGACGCCCAGAAAAAAAGAAAAAAACCGTACATCTCCGCTAAATATTAATAATCGTGCGGCGGCGGCGGCGGCGGTCGTGCTGTGGCCGTCGTATACGCACTTGGTACTTATAATATTATTATAATCACGGCGCGATGTCGGCCCAGAGGCAGCGACCGATTGCGGTTATTCCTGTGGGCTATATAATATTATATTATTAATACATAATATTATACACTCAGATACTTGGATGTGGTACTAGAACGGACCATCGCCCCTAATGGTCGTGTTGTACACTACGTGTTTATAGGATGGTTTTCCGACCAAAAACAAACACTCTCGACCGCAGCGACACCGTCTTGGCGAACGATTTCCATTTAAGTTGCGTCGTTAAACACACACGCGCATAGGCACCGATCGTGGGTTATAGGTGTCATTATCGCGGTCGCCTTCGTTATTATAATAATGATCTCGTGTTTCGTTTCTCCTAGTCATCGGAAATCAGAAAAACAAATACACACGATAATGGCCGCGCGATCACGACGTGGTGCACCACAATGATATTACACCGAGGAAATTATAAACCGGAGGTCTCCTCCTTCACCGCGAGCGCGCGAGCTATCGGACGTAATGATATATTATAATATTATTATGTACGCGCTCACAATATTATAATATTAGTGTACACTCAAAGTCTCGTAATAAATAATAATGCACGCGCTCGGCATCATGATGCGCCACGTACACCTCCCGACGAATTAGTGGGCCGCGATCGTGTGTGTAATAATCGACGTCGACGAGTGTCATTGTTTTCTGTACCGTATATTATTATTGAGCTAATAAGCACCCGACGACGAGCGGAGAATGACGGACGGACCGAGATAGAGTGAGAGAGAAAGAGAGAGTGTGAGAGAGAGATGGTCTGGTGGAGAGAGACGGTCGAAGGAAAAAAATGGGATTGCGTGCCCATGAAGTCAAAGAAGAGGTATCTCGTGTGACGGATACGTGTGCGGTGTGGTGTAATCGTCGCTGTGGCTTGGAAATCAGTCGTCGACGACGAGACCATTTGTTTGCGCCCATTACAATATTGTGTACGCCTATTATAATATTATTATTGTATAATATCATTGACAACAGACGGCCTCGTACGTATATTAATATTATTCCAAGTTGTACACGCCTCCGATTTCGGTACGATATAATATTAATAAACAGCAACCGACTTAATTTCCATACCTCTTCGAGTGTGTAATATATATTTGGTGTGACCAGTCGTCTAACTACAGCGATGGGGGGGGGGGGATTGGTCCAGCTTTTGAGATCCGCGTCTATCTTTTTTAAATGTTCTCGATGTTGTCTTGTATTCGCAAAAATTCCAAACATCATTTTTTTAATCTTATATTTGTATGATTGAAACAAGATTTTATTATCTATGGTTCATGGTTTCAATCACGACGTAGAGAAAATGTTCTCTACAACAATGGGTATCTTCTCTACACTGTAGAGAGTTATAACATTGACACCATTTTATAGAGGCATTGACCACTATTATTATTCAATCATCAATTAACATGGTATGAAAATAATATCACGGTAGTCATTACGGTATTTCACACATCACGCCTTGACTTTATTTTATATTTTTTAATTTTATTATGACAATTTTTTTTATTATTCGTATAAAAGCAAATCTCTTTTTTGTTAATTAATATCTTTTAGTTAAAAATTAAAATGTTATCTTATAGTATAATGTATGATACAATCATACAATATTAATAGTTTTATACCTACGTGATACGTATACGTCTTATAAAAAGTAAAATAATTTAAGACCCAAGCTAAGTATTCAAATGTTCATACCAAAATTGAGTCACGAGTCACAATAATGTTAGAATAATATAATATATTTTTTGTCAATACCCGATCATCTATGCGGACTCGGTCCGTGTCGGTTTATGATGATGATGATGATGATGATTCCGATGATGATACGAATATATACGAACGACGCATACTACAATAATAACGTGTGGTGGAGAACCAAAAAAAAAAAAATGTATAATATTATAATAATAATTAGATTGGAAGAGTTAGGTCGGTCGCGGTTGGATGCGAAAATAAAATAAAACACGTAGGTAAACACAAACGACTATGGCGACGAGCTGGTAATAATAACCAATTATCGTCGTAGCTGTTTTACGACGGCGATAATAATAATCGTCGCGGTTTTCCGCCGCGGTCGTCATTACGACAATAATAACAATAATAATAATAATAATAATAATCCGGAAAACCGAAAAAACCAACAAGACCGCCGCCCGCCACACCGCGAAGAACGGCCCCGCCGACCGGTGCGGTAAACGGCGATGACGAGCTCGTGCTGTGTACCGCTTCGCCGCCGTCACCTACCGCGAACGCAAACAAATACGACTAATTGCGGCTAAAAAGGGGGCACACCACCGCCGCCGTCGTCGTCGACGGTATTCTAATAATAACAATAATAATACAATGCCCCGGGTAGATGGATATTATAATGGTATTTATTATTATTATTATTATTATATATCATAATGCGTGTGCACGTATGGAATGTGTAATATCGTTTTTATCGTAACCGCGCGCGCGTGTTCGGTGTACGCGTTATTTATAATGTACAACAAACTGAAACGCGATATTATAAATAATGACGTGACTGTGACTTTGGGGTTAAGCCGCAGAGATGACTTCGTAAACTGTTTTTTTTTTCCGCAGTCGTTTCGAGCTGAGCGGATGAAACGCTAATCGTTGTTTGGGCACTTAAACATCTACAAATAGATTATAAATATAGGACGTAATAATATTATTGTCATACTATTGCACAGAATTATTTTACGTACTGCGTTATAACTTATCTCACATTACGATTTTATCTTTTGTGGCTGTATCGGATCCAAGCTCGGCTTTCTTCTCTTCGGTTAAAAAACTGTACATATTATCTGTTGCGGAGTCGTTGTCCCAATTCGACATTACGGTTCAAAACAAATTCGTCCTAACGCTTTTCGCAAGTTGCTTTTCAAATATCGTTTAAAAACAATTTATTTTTTTTTGATATATCGCTCTTTAGTGCTACGACCTAACGGCCCTTATCAAATCCGAGACGATGTTGCACTGTTGCACACTTGCGTGTACACAACTGAGCGTCGTCGTATCGAAAAGTTAATTCAGCACATTCCTTTCGATGCCTATGTAGCATGTGGTAACGTATTATATTCTGCATAATACATAGTCTTTATAAACAGTACAATAGTATACATTATATCAAATCATTTATCGGCGGTTCTTAACAGTATATAAATAGTATAATAATAAAACAATTTTTTTTCATTGCATAATAAGTAAAAATAATCTTTTTAAATTAATAATAAGATTTCAGATATAATATTATGAACATTAATAGATATGTTTGATCACTATTATTAGAATATTATGAAATGACAAAATAAATGCTTGCCACTTAAATAAAAAATTCAACCATATTCTTAATTTGTAATAACAGTAATACATTTGATATGTAAATATAATGTTCACAAATAATGTAAATTGTAATGCAATTTTTTCTATGTGTGTAAAATAATAATACAATACAGTGGGTTTTCTATCATCCTACATGAGTGGCCGTTGATGCGAGAACCTTTCAAAACAGTGACCTATCCAGTGAGCAGACACGACTAATTGCGGCTAGAACAGAATAGTGGCTATTTATCCATAATGATGATAATAATAAAAATTATTTATAATTTATAATAGTAATGATAATAATAGTATAATAGGAATTTATTGTTCATAATAATGTCATTTTATTGTAACTGCTCGAGCGTGCAGAATATAATAAATAATAATAATGCGTGCACTATAAAAATACAATATAATGGAAAGAGTGCCACATGTATTTGTGGACTTTCGGGTTGTCCCGAAACCCGAAATATTCGTAAACCGTAGTCGGCTGATGGAATCGTGTGTTTTTAATGTTTTTATAACATTGTGATGCATATTCAGCACACCGAAAAAACGACGAATAAAACATTGTATGTACATTGATTGATAGAACTTGATTTCGTCTCAGAGTCGATATCAAATCGAAATAATTTCATTGGCTATAGAATTGGTAAATTAAATTAGTTCGAGAAAAACAATATTTTAATTTACTACCTATCTGGAATATTTCTTATTTGGAGTGGTAAATGTTGATCGACTGAAATAAAAATCCATATTCAATGATCATTCACAACGAATTGTTCTCGCACATGTTACATGTTAGTAATATGTTGGTGTTATTAGTTTATTACTAATTAGACGTTAACACTAAACCGCAATAAACAATATTTAGAAGTGATTTTCAAGCTAAGACACCTTTTGCATATAAGAAAGAAAATTAAATTTCATACCGTGTTCTGTGATGTTCTAAGTATAATAACATTAATATACTCAACCGTTTTCTAGGTAATATTGAACTATACATCACCTAAGACCTAAGTGGCTAAGTCTTTCTTTTTGTTTGTTATTGGGAAATAACAATTTTTAAACGTAATAGTATTATTAAAATATAAAAAATAGTTTTGATCAACTTTCGGAACGTAAAAGGACTGCTGTGCTTAAGATATTAGTTTATTTTTCCATTAGTGATTAATAGGTCTGGGATTTATATGTAATAAAAAACCAAAAATATGTACATATATATGTAATTAAAATTGCCAAAATATGTAATATAAAATAAAAATTATGTACTAAGAAAAATTTTAAAAATACCTATGTTAAAATTTTAAATAAAAATACAATTCCAAATAATTTTTGATCATAATTGAAATACAATAAATTGATGTTTAATCAATTGTAAGGGAAACAATGACAAACCATATATTGTTTTAAATGTTCAAAATAAAATGTCATCCGCAATACCACAAAGAATGTTTCTTATACATTTAATGTTCTTCAGTCCCGAATTTTTGTTTAAAGCGACGTTCATTTCATTCTTTAATAATTCTGCTGTTGGGCCCTCTGATTCATTAATTTTTGAAATTGTTAAATCATTAATTTGTATGCTTTCACTCAACGGAATCTTGGTGTTTTCTAATTTTGAAATTGATTCACCCAAAAAACTAGAATTAGACACAATATATGATAGAGCAGACTTTATATTAGGTCTCTCAAAAATTTCTTTTCCCTTGGAAATTGATGCTGCTAAATGTAAAATATTATTAAACCACTGAAATTGTCAAAATTTACGAAGTATGTAAATAAAAATGAAAATTGTACAAAGTATGTAAAAATATGTATTTATGACGAAATATTTAAAAATATGTAAAATAAAATATGTCTTATTTTATTGCAAATCACGTGAAACGAATTTATCATTTTCAATAATTAATTTATCGTGTTTCACTAAAAATATGTATTTACATACAAATCCCAGCTCTAGTGATTAATATACGATATGTTAAATTAATTGTTGTCAAAATCATCACATGGCACATTATTATAATACTTTACCGATGTGTCATTAATTATTATAATAATATGTAGCATACATTATTTGTTTTTAACTTACAATAGATGAAAATAGATTTGAATTAATTCACGGAATAAACATCTTAATAAACTATACTTTACGTATAGTAACAAAAAGTTTGAAATCCATATGAATAATATTTTTGAATGATCACAAAATAACGTAAATTGTTATTATAATTTTGAGTATCAGAATATCCAATATAATAAACATATATTAATATGTATTGAATTTCAATCACTGATAAAAAATGTACGTGGCTTTTCAATTGACTTTTTTTCCAGTAAAAAAAACTGATGAGGAATCTTGTATTACATTTTCAATTTTTTAACTCCAAAACAAATATATTATTATCCATAATGAATGGAAAAAACCTAATAAACTCTACAATTTCATGTATCTAAAATTTAAATAAATAAAATAAATATAAATAAATAAATATCGAATCATTTTTAATTATCCAAACTCATAACACAAAATATTTTCGTTAAGTCAATACATTTATAGCTCCGCTCAGATTCTGAGAAATGTAAATATTAATTAATGTTATTAAGGACTGTAACTATCCCCAGACCGTGCAAGAATGCATAGAATGTTTTCAGGTTGATTACCTATACGCCGTTACTTTTGAGACTACATGATAAGCGATAAGCACTCGTATGATAAGATACCTCGGTAATTTTATTAATGTCGCCATCGGGGCGGTAACCGGGTTTCGACTACGACGTCTCGCCGGCCGCGATGACGATGATACTTGAGTGCATATTATAATTCATAATATTATACTACATTATACTGTAGGTACGGCTCCTAAAATTATTGGTGTGATTATATATAGATACGAGTCGCTCCGACCGAGAACGTCGAATATTACTGTCATGTGGGTAGGCAGTAGGTACGTCGACGACACTACAAATTCGTGGTGACGACGATAATATATTATAATAATTTACAATGTACTTAATATTAAATTGCGAAATTTAAAATATTACGCACCGCCGACGACAGTACAATTATCGTCGTATAAGGGGCGTCTTTTGTCCCCTCCTTCATATTTAAAACGGAAGAGTTTCGAAGAAATCCCAATACAAATGCATCATTGCCGAAAGCAATATTTCAATTTTACCGTACTTCTAAAAATCATTGTGCTCACCGGGACATTTGACGAACAGTATACCCAGTTTATACCGTATATCGGTGTTGAATTTGAAAACATTTGAACCACCAAATCAATTGCAATATCTATTGAAATTTTTACCATTGAATTTACGTATTTTTGTCAAAATACTAAATATAATATATTTTAATAATAATTAAATTCACCTATTAATTACGATAGGAACCTATTTAATGTCTTTTAAATTGTGAGTACTTGAATTTCTAGTATAATATTTAAAAATAATACACGCTTCGCCATATTATGTTTGGATCTCTCAAATTTCGGCTATCCGTTCGCAGTAAGTACATTTTGTGATTTCCAACTTTATCATTAGCGATATAAAAATATTATTATTGAAACATAAATATTTTTAAACTTTTACATTCGCTCAGCGTCAATGAATAGGTGAATATTGTAAGAATATGATAATATGCATTCATTTTATTGTCCTGAACTAATTCATTATAATATAATACATATTTATAAAATAATAATCTGAGTACTCAATTGAATTTTTTCTAACAGATATAATTGTCTTCAAATTCATTATGATATGCCAAAAATGACATTTATTGTGTACAAAATATTTTACCATAGACATAAAATCATCTAATGGAACGCTAATCTAATAAGACCAGTATTATAGTGGACAGTTTTTGCAACTTCAACGATCATATTTGTTATTATAATACATAATGATTATAATTTATAATGGTTGATTGTAAACTTGAATATTTAATAGTGCCTATTTATTTTTATTTCTA
The DNA here is from genome assembly GCF_001856785.1 of Myzus persicae. Taxonomy (NCBI): domain Eukaryota; kingdom Metazoa; phylum Arthropoda; class Insecta; order Hemiptera; family Aphididae; genus Myzus; species Myzus persicae. The sequence goes on along the minus strand of NW_019104132.1, from coordinate 103,238 downwards.
AATAATTTTAATTATATGATTTTAATTAATTCTTATAATTCCATTTTTAATAATATAATATATAATATACTAATAATATGTTTATTATTTTTCAAATTAAAAAAAAAGTAAAAACTTTATGAACATAATATTATTATTTTAACATCGTGTTAGTTAAAATTAATCAGTATAACGTTAAATCAAATAATGTTATTTGGACTTAATTTGGTAAAATAGTAAGGTATTGTTAAATGTCAGTAAACTATTATTGTCAGTAAACTTTACCATACAAATATAATATAGTATAGTACAAAGATTATTGGTGTAATCTAAATTTATCAGAAATATTCTTATATATTTATTATTTTTTTTCAAGCATTTAGTTGTAGCTTGAAGATCATAAAAATATATTTTCCTTTTGGATTTATACAAACTGCACTGCCGGGCTAGGGTCAAATTCCAGTTATCATGTCAGTGTGTTTATATTTTCGTGTTTTTTACTTTTTTATATTAATGTATGTGTGTGTGTGTGTGTGTGTGTGTGTGCGCGTGTGTGTGTAATTGACTAATCTACAAGTAATTGCAGTAAACGCTGTAAGCAGTAACATTAGGAGTACCGATAATATGTGTGTAATGTACCTAATCAAATTAGACGAGTGTCTATATTATGAGTCATATGATTTTATATCTGTATTTATGTCTATAAATCGGGCGATTTCACGCGTTCGCGGCAGTAGCGTTGTTATAATAGTAACAAACTAACAAGTGTAACCTGTACTCTGTAGTTATATTATAGTACCTAGTCTGGCCAGTCAGTTCGAGTTGGTAGATTCCGAATATAATATTATTTTTATTATTACTTCATAATAATATAGTAATGAATTGAGACGAATAATTATTATAGTAATTAATCGCAATTAATCGCGGACACCGAAAATGAGAGATACCCTGTAAGCCTATAAGTCTTTGTTTCAATTTTAACGTTTGATCGTTTACACCACCGATTGCTCAGAATATACGGTCAAGATTCAAAAGAAATGAAAATCCAAATCAGTTGTCTCTGTCTCGAAAAGTATGTTTATATTGAAGTTGCTTACAGTATATCAACAAATCAAAATTTAATTATGAGCTGAATACGAATACGGAGTAAATCACACAATGACTATTGACTACTAATTACAATGAGTGAACAGCAATATTATTAAATTGTTGATATCCCCATGTGGCCATGTGTATATAAAACAGTGAGGCGTCATATTTTACTATTGCTCCATTATCTCGACAAATTTTCCCGAGAGAAATTCGAATTGAGGCCTTCATAATTTATATAATAAATTGATTATTGGTATAATAATGATTAGTTTTTCAAAAATAACATAATCGATTCAAATGTAGTATTATTTTCCAAAACGTACCTAAATCGTATTAGTGGCGGTGGAGTTCGTGGGGTCACTAATAACACTCTAGAAACGGCTTAACTATATTCTAAAGGACGCCGAGTGAAGGCGGTTGTCTGCAGCGCTGTGTTTATATACTAGGGTAATAATCATTTACAATATGCCGGGGCTACAGTTGGATATAACAGTCGACGGAGCCGTAAAAGAAGCGATTCGGATATGGACAATTTTGGGGTAAAGAGGGTGTCGCTGTTTATTTGTAGCCTGTAGGTGTCTTTCGATGGTACGTTGTAACTATTACTTTATTGTTAATTATCATCTTCGAGTTTCCTAATACTGAGCAAGTGCGTATCAATTACCGCCGTCGAATTGTCGTGTTTTATTCCATTTCCTCTGCGTTTTCGTGTTATTGTCATTTCATCGTCCTTCGCTCTACGATATGATAATAACAGGGGACGCAGCCGCTGCAGTTATAATGCAGGTACGATAATAATATTATATATTTGTTTCCTGTATGCGCGTCCGATTATCGCCCATCGGCAACCTATAATAGTGGTTAGGCGTACAGTTGCTGTTCTAGTTGGTAGGTAATAATAACAATAATAACATAGCAATAATAATGTTAAATTTTTTTTATTTTTTGTAATAATTTTTTAATTTGGATGAACACGCCGAGGAGATAATATTACATATACGTACACGGTGGTGGAGGTTGGCGGAGAGGATGAGATGAGAGGGGCCGGCGACGGCATAATGCGATTTAATATAATTATATTACTGCAGGGCGGGGTGGTACGCGGGTTCGACGAAAGGAAGGGCGGTGGCGGTGGCCGTAAATATAATTAGGTTATGTACGAGACTCCAGTGCAACACTGACACAACTACACACAACAACGACAGAGTCGATTATATTATTATTATTATTACTATACGTATCGGTGTGTGTGTGTATAGCTATTACCCCACCAGCCCCCGTCCGCCACCAGCACCGACTCAGTAATATTATTATTATATAAAAACTCCGACCGACATATACACCGGAAACGGACTCGCGCGCACAAACAACAGTGGATTCGTATTGTAGTGCACATAGCTGTTGTAGTAATAATTGCACACCACACAACAACTCGTAATAATTCGGCTTTTTTTCCTCCCGTTTATTTCGTACACTCAAGACGTAGTTGGCACAACCTCCGCAAAACTGCAGTCGTATAATATGTGCACACATGTAGGTATCATATACAGTGCGATAATATAATTAAATAACGTCGGCGGCGTAGGTTATAACAACTTATAATGATAGGGTACACGCCACACGCGCGCCTTTTTCCCTCAATTTTTTCCCCGGTTGCCAATTTCGCGGGTCGCCGCTTCGTCCAGGCTGCTGTTGCCGCCATCAGCGCGGGCCGCCCCGTTTTACGACCGCTTCTCGACTTCCCGCGACCGGATCGCTCTCCGTTTTCATTTCGTTTCCGATTTCTGGAGAATACTGTTTGTTATTAAATAATTAGTAATAACCTAACCTTAGTGAATCACTGTATCCAGATTTCAATACCTCGCTTTCAAATAAATATTACATTTGGATTAGATATACCAGAAAAAGTATTTACAACGGGTGCAAAAATCTATTGGAAATTATTTTTAATGATTTATTTATTTTTTTTTTTTTTCGTTTATTGTTAAAAGTTGTTCAAAATACGTTTTAATTAACCTCTATATTATTTTCCAACATTCTATACCTACTCGTAACATTTATATCCATTTAACTTCACTACGTGATTAATTACTTACTTACTGCGAATTGTCCAATAATTATTCAGGTATATATTAATATTCAACATGAAGTGTGTAATCGCGTCACGAGGACACTTTATGAGTAAAATATATGTTTAGGGCTTGGTGAATTTGAAAACAGTGAAATATAGGTTTATCATACGTCAAAACTTACAATTATTCTATGATGGCTTAAATGTTATTAAAATTAAAATTGATAAAACTTCGACTAATTTTATAACATCGTTCTCTATGTGATGTTTTCACAACATTTCGTAATGAAAAAAATAATATGATTTACGCTCCAAGACTAATTTTAACAAGAATCAGATAATCATATAATGGAAACCGAACTTTTCAAATAATTCTAAATTACATTTCCACTTCAGATTGCAGCCACTAAACGTCGGTAAAATAACTATGGACGTAGTGTGCGAACAAATGCTATCATGGCGCGAGTGCATTGGTCTTTCATGGGTTTACTCTATAATCAACTGCTATACAACTAACTAACTTTAAACTCAAGGAGTTGGGTAACAAGTAATAAGTAATCATAATAACTAATAATTAAAAAAAACATATATGCTATGGAAAACTCATTAGAATCATAAACATTATATTATTTTATGGGTATATAGTATTCAAAATTGGGCTACTACTCGTAAAATGTTTAAAAATAAACATGTCAATTATTTGTAAAAAGTAAATGTATAAATTAATATTATAATTTTTAACTATAAGTTATAACTAATGAGTTATGACTGACTAATTTTTTTTAAACCTTAAATATCAGAAAATCATCCTGGCCTTTATATAGTAACTATATGACTACGTTTTATACTTAAATGTCTAATTACTTAATAGTTTTATTATAGCCCATATATTTATTTTCACTAGTTGTTAGAAATCTGGAACAATCTAAAGTACTTGTTTATAAAATAATATGCATTATATTTAATATCAAATTTTGCTATATTTTATTATTTTAATTTCAAATTTTCATTTTATTGTAATCTGTTTTGCAAATCATACAATAAACTACTATAATAACTACGATGATGTGTTTTGAAATTGTGATGTAAAGTATGAACTTTTTATTACCAACATTATATATTATTAAATTATATTCATTACCTATTCGATATTTCGGTATATGACTAGTAATATTGTTGTGTATTTTAAACATTTTTTTTTCGTTGTTACAAAATTTGGTAATTTTCTATTGTTATTAATTCGTTTATTGACTATGATACTATAATAATATCAATAATTATCACACACGATTATTTACCTAACATCGGATTATCACTTAGATTTCAAGATAAAAACTAAATGAGAAGTTTATTTTACGAGATTATGACTAGAACTATAAGAACTCTCTGCAACTGCAGATTTTGATTCAAATTTCAAAGTTAGGAATTTTAATTTATTAATCATATGTATAATTTATAATGATCTAATTATTTCTTTAACATGTAGCTGGTTAGGTTTATTAGTGGAAAATGATCAAATTATTGATTAGTTACAACTCTCTCTCTAGTGTATTATGTACCTATATTAAGATCGAGAAGTTCGTATACCTAGGTATAGTTGTATAGTTGCTGTTGAGTGGTTTTATCACGCACATCATAACGTTTTTTATTCATCAACGTTTAAATTTAAGTTTTACAAGTGTACTACACAATATAACCTAGGTATAGCTACATAACATTTAGTGTACTATAAACAGCTACAATACACGATGTATAATAATTATTATGGTCCATTATGTAATAAAATAACGCACCGAACGTTTTATTATGACTGCCAGTAATCAAAATGATAATTGATAATAGGACATTAGGATATTTATAGTATAGTTAGTAGATAAATTGTACACCCCAAGAGAATGCTGTAAAGTGTAAATAATGTATTCATTGATTTCAGTGTGTACACCAACAGAATACACAATATAACGTCGCTACACGTTATTATTGAAAATATAATTTATAATTACGATGTTCACCCAATACCGGTAATTACCGCGACATACCGTAAAACCACCAGAACTACTTCACAAACGCATATTATATTATAACTCCCATGATGTGTATTTACTGTAGCCGCAATCGCTTCGTCGACAAGGGTGGTCGGCGACGGCTGTGATTGTCATGTTGGCGCCGCCACTGCCGCTGCGGCGCGCCCTCTAATAAAACAACACGACGAGCACAACGCACATAAACGTAATAAACAAACGCGACCGAAGCATAAAATAAACAGTATAAAGTTTGAAAGGTTATTTTGAAAATCTAAATAGAAAACTCCGTAGAAGTTATTGCTTACATAATTAACGGACTTGGCAGAACTTACGAGATCTCGTCCACATCATTTTATAAATTCACATTTTTATGGGGCGCTTTGGGCATCTGGTTCTTGCTATACGAGTGTCTTTGTATTGAACTATTTAGCAGTATGTGTTGATGTCATATTATTAATGTATAACATAACAACAATCTATTTATTTAGCAAGTAAAAAAACATACGCAAGTTCAAATTTTAATATAACGATTCGCAAGTTTGCGACACCACTATTATAATATAATATTGATATTAAATATCATGTTTCAATTTACAAGTATCAGCTTATTAATGTTAAGTCGAGTATTGCACAAGTACCTACTCCTACTTGTATGACTTGTACCGGTGGTATGGAATCTGGATCACAAACATAGGTTATTCATATAGTTACACAATAAATCTATACGAATAAAACTAAATCGTTTTTCAATCATAAATCGAAATATTTGCAAAAAATAAATTATTGAACAAAATATTATTTTAGTTGTTATGTGTTAACAAGCCAGTTGTACGAGCTTAACTACCACTTACACTTGTTACATATTATTATATAATGATGTACTCATGAGTGCAACCGCTTGAGTATCATATTATATTCATATTATTAAAATTTAAAATTTAATATCTATATATTGTATATTATTCATTGCTGCATATAGCGTATAATAATTTATTGCGTACAGTGCAATGCGCAATCTCAGAAAAATGAAAGAATCCTGCGAATCAGGCCGTTATACGTGTTTTATCATGCAATCATGTGCATTTTTATCAAAAAATATTGTTAAAATAATTTTTTTTCTATTGTTTAGTGTACTTTAGTACAATCGCTACAATTTCTTAATGGGTATTGTCCTGCTGTCCTACGCATTTATGATTTTAGTTAGACTATACCACAGTGCCGCTTGTCACCATGTGTACCATGTTACCACCTGTACGATCTCGCAGTGGATGTATAGTACATTCATACATATATAATGTTGTGCAAAGTGTATACATAACTTATAGATATAACATTATAAAAGACCGCGTTAAAAAATGGTACTAAACAGTAGTAATACCGCCTGCGGTTGTATAGGTTTACCTATAGTCATGTTGAGTACCTTCAGTATAATGCTCTGAAGTTTTTGGGCATTTTATACTTATATACTTTTTTGGTGGGACAACCCCTACATATTTCCATTCATGTTTTCTCAATCCATGTGTTAGCGATGTGAAATAATCATTTTATGAGATCTATTTTTTTTCCTAGTTCATGGTAGGTATACAAAATTATATAGCTGTGGTACCTCCAGTAAAATTATATACTTCACCCATGCAGGTTCCGTAGCTTAAAATTTAAATTGAGAAATTATACTGTTGAATATTATCATCATAGGATATGTATATTATGCGCTTCAATATGTAGGCGGTATAGTTTTAACTATACATCTGATATTTACGATGCGCGTGTACCTGTGTTTTCAGCTCAATTTGAAGTCGAATATCGAATAAAATAACAAAAAAGTTCACCAAATAAGAATAATAAAAACTTCAAAACAAAACTGAACGAGAACTTGTTTAGTTACATCTAATTTTTATTATATATCGAGACAAATATTATTTTCCAACTGGTTCGATTGATTTAAACTTAAAAATACTTTTCTAACTATACATATCACCATAAATCAGTGATTAGTTTTACTAAAAATGTTGACGGTTGACACGAATAAATTAATGCTGCTTAAAAACTGGAAATCTGTAATTACTTTTTGAATTTGTATTTGGTCAAAGATAATGTATTAAGGATATGTTGTATGTATCTATTGTACCTATATAATAATTATTATTATATAATTAGTACAATATATACATGTATATACATATAAATTTACATATCTAAAATTTATAAAAAAAAAATAATTGAATTAGATACTAAAAATATTTTTTTTTATCGGTTTTTAATCGGTTTTAACTCATTACTCAAATCCTTATTACAACCTCTTTCAAAGATTCTCTACATCGTTTTTCTAACGCCATCGCCCATCTCTAATCATGATTGTATACTTTTTCTCGTAAATCGTTTAAATTGAATATTTTAAGATAATTGCCGAGCTAAATTGTTTCAACATCGAAAGTAATTTCAAAAAATAAAAACTGACATGGTTAGATCGATATAAATTGTCGTATTTTATCCGCATAGAAACCAGTATGTTCATCGTGCTATGTGCAAGGCGTAGGGTCGTAAGTAATGTTTTTTTTTACATATTAAATCGATAATTTTAAGAATAATAGTTATATGTATAATATATATATAGATATAATATAGAGGGGTTCGGAAGTGATGTAGTATGTGCACGTGTGCGTGTGTCATCCTCGGCGGTGACTATTTGGTGCACAACTACAATATAGTCGTGCCGCGTACATCGACGTCGGGTCACGAGGTATATATTTTAGGGTGGGGTGGAGGTTGAATTACGACAATAATTAGTATAAAGTGGCTATATATGTTTACACGTCGGTATAACGTGCGGTCCCGCCGTTGAAATGATGACTACGTTTTTATCGTCACCATACCCTTAATTTGTACACATTAAGTTGTATATATATACAGCGTGATTCGCAGTGCTCTATCCGAGAGAATAATATATTATACAACGAACGCATAAAACTGTTATATGACTGAACGGCCCACCCTGTACAACGCAACAAATTGGTTGGTATAATATATATTAGCCGTCGCACAATTAGCGGTGGAGGGTAAGCCACCACCACCGCGGGTTGCTCCGGATCCCTCCCATATCCGTCGTATATAACCCACTTTTAGTCTTCTTCTCTCATCCTCTGCAGCCGTCGCCGTAATTCGATTAACTCTCTGCACAGCTCGTACAGGTATACATAATAATATAATGCCCACGTAGTAAACAATATTATAATGTATGGGTACCTGCACCCCCTGTATACACACACGCACATTATGTTATTATTGTTATTATTATATTACACGGCATATTATATTATAATGACTGCGGTGCGGTTGGGGGTATACACGACGAATGACTGTGTCGGTGGCAGCGGCCAGGCTCTAATATGTGATTTTTTTTTTCATCCTCTTCTCCTTCCCGCCGTTTCTGTTCCGTTTGGTTCATCCGAAGACGTCCCTAATGTCTATTACTATATTATACATATTATAATACACGACTGCCGACGTGTACGCATTATATATGCGAGCCCGACTATATCATTATTCCGATTACGTGATTACACCACGACTGTTACAATAAAAATTACACGTATAGGAAATTATATATACAATAATAATAATATCATACGATCTGGGGCAGCATCGAAAGTGTATTAAAGTTACGGGCGGCGAGGCGTCGTGGACCAAATTTGTGTGTGTGTGTGTGTGTGTGTGTGTGTGTGTGTGTGTGTGTGTGTGTGTGTGTGCAGTGTAATAAACGTGTCGTAATCGTTCCACCGCGTCGTAGTAAACCGCAAAAAGTAATTTCAAAACGTGTATAATATATTTTACATATATGTATATATATGTGTGTGTGTGTGTGTATGTGTAGGTACTGTACGTGCGAGTATGCGTCGAGCCATGGCAGGGGGAGGTATGGCGGTCAAGGGGTGGTGTACGAAGGAATAACTATTATTTTTTGTTATTAGATTAAAAATAAATTCCCGCGAGCGACGACCGAGATCGCGAGAATGATTATTACGTTATTATTTTATTTTGTTTTTTCGTTATTAGATTAACGAAATTCTCTCCGCAGCGGCGACGACCGTGAACTTTTTTTTTGTGTTCCACGAAACTCACTACACAGTCATAATATAGTTGTTACTACGTCGCATATGGTTTGAATCTTGTACGAGTAGGTAGTTTCCACGTATGACATACAACACAGTAAACTCGATTTTTTTCATTGCAGTACATACTACACGCAATTCCAGAACTCAGATTATTGATTTTGGAGTGTAGACTGGGTATTTAGGTTGGAAAATAAATCGTTTTTTTTTTTTTTTTTTGAATATCGATGAAATTACGTTTGAAGATAAATTGAATGAAAGGCAAATAAATTGACCTATTTTAGCCTATATAGGTTGACATTAAAATAAACACGAGTTTGCAATTTAGATTTCTATTAAATTTAAGTATTCAGAATATTATCGACGACCTGCAAATCCTTGTGTGTCAACTTATCTGCTTGAAAGAGCAGCTCTATTGGTTATGAAACTTATAACTTTTAAAAAAGTTCTCGATCCAGATGAATGGTATTAAATATAAAACCTATTAAATTAAAAAAATATAATCGCGAGTGGCTATACAACAAATAATAGGTTTGTCATTACACTATTTTAAGACTTAAATCGGAGTATCATTCTGTGCCTATTGGTTTTTTACATCAAAATGTATTATTTTTAAATAATTGTATTACCTATCAATATTAATATTTATTTTCCTGGTGAATTAAATTTAATATTATATTTCAACTTTCGGTGCTATTTAGGTACATGCTAGCATGTATCGAATAACACAATAATATGTCAAGCGCATAGATAATATGAACAATATGAACAAATCTGGTGGTAGCGGTTCATAAAAGGCTGTGTGCCACCGAAGAGATAATACGCACAATGCACACGCCGATTAGTGTCTGCTCGAACTTTGTATTTAAGTTTTGACTCACATTATTATTATTTATGGTCGTACGAAATTCTTACCGTGCGAATTTCCGAGGTTCGTCATAATAATAATTATTATGATGATAAAAAAAAAAATAATAATAATATAAAATATAATACGGCCGTCGTTGTCGTCGTCGTCGTCGTCGTCGTCGTCGTCGCGCCGCCGTCTTCCGGTGCGTGTGGCGGCGGAGCCTCGGCATGGCACACCTGCGCGCTCATATAATTACGCATACTCGTGTAAGTCATAGGTATACACAATTCGTAACATAAGTGTATTCAAAATACACTTAAGTAAATTACACATCCCGGCGTCGTTATTAATTAATTCGATTATACCGACGACTGACGAGTACAACTCACTTAATCGCAGTTTAAGTTGTAGAACACCGAGCTAAATACTCACTATATATCCGGTGTCGTTTCGTATTTATTTCCACGCAGAACATTTAATTTCTGCAAACATTAATAATGTTTTGGCTTTTATCAAAAACAATTAACTTATTTAAATTAGCTGAACAATATGATAATACTAATTTTAATTTATGTGGCCATGTCCGGATCCCCCCTCCACCCCTCCTACGATCAGTTTTCAGATACGCCATTGCTTCGTGTGATATGTCCACATGCGGAGGTCTCTGCAGAGATTCATGCACGCATACAAATGTGCATCAGACCCTGTAGTCCTAAACCGTATACTCAGCAGTGGTCACCAAATGGAAGGCCACAGATGAATTTTATCTTACCTGCTGACCAGAAATTTATTTTCAAACCATTACTTTTTATGGTGAATTAAATGAGATTTTCATTAGCTTTAATTTGATTATTTTTATCTTAACTTATATACTCACTTTGTATTTTGGTGGCCCCCGAATTCCCAATGTGACTGTCCAAAATTATTAATTAGTTACCCCTGATATAAACAGAGTGGGAAGTGGTGTTTTCCTGTTTTCCCCTCTACCGGATATTATCCGATTAATATAGTGTCATATATTATAACCTAGGTAAAAAAACTCCATATCATTCACGTCTCGCGCTACCATGTATAAATTAAGGGTTATGTACCTATAATATACACCACTGTGTGACTTTCCTTGTTTTTTGTCTTGGTTTTTATTTTTAATTATGCGATTGTCTTGTAATAATTATTATGTAAAATAATAGCGTTAGGTTTACACGGCGATACACTTTACTCGACGACGATGATTTCGATATTTCATTAAATTGTAACAACTGCACAGTGCACACACGGCGGTCTGCCGTTCTTTATATTATTTAGTGGTGGCATCATATACGTATATAGTTGACGGTACTTATGTAATATAGTCCTATGTTATAGTAATGGTGCAGTCGGCGGTGGACTACGACAAGTGTTTGCACTTAAAAAACAAATACTGTATTCAAACAATGCGGCACTTCTTCTCACACACATGAACACAAAATATATAATTCGTTAGAAATACGCATTGCTGCTTCAGTATAGTAGTGTTATTGCGTCAGTAACATTGATTGAGACAATAAGACATTATTTTATAAATTATAATATGCATTATTTCGACTTCAGCGAGGAAATCAAAACAAGAAGTCTATTTTACTTACATACCTGTCCTACACCTATTGAAATACACATTGTTACCCTATAATGAGATATTACAGAAAAAAAATTTTTAGCTATCACTTGCTGTAAATCATAGTGTATACTAACGCATAGATTTAAAAACATTTTGTACATATTAAATGTGTAAGAGATAAAACGACAATGTTTTCTTGTTTGGTACATTGTATCTAAAAAATAGTAGAATTTTTTTGATTAATTTCGTTGTTAATTCGTAGGTATATATATTATACTATCAGCTTCTTATTAGTTATTAATTATATAAGTGTTAAGTTTGTACTTGGCGATTTGGTGGGCTTCAAGTAGTTAATTATTACAGCTTACAAGACATTTACGGTTCACTTGAAAGTTGAAAGCGAATAAAAAAATGTATTATTTTTGTCATACGATGCTAATACGTTTTGAAGATTGAAATGATAATAATTTTATTCAAAGGTTTCTTTAATTATTTACATTAAATTTCATGCAGTTGATACTCTTAAATAAAATCTGGTTAAGTTTGATGATTCACGGAACTATTTAAATAAACATTAAATATGATAAAATAATCAATTTATAATACTGTTTGAATTCGAATTTGAAATGTCCTTGATGCAAACATCAATTGTGTAAGCCAAGCCCGCATATGATGTATACACTATACATATATTGCAGATATACATATTATATTCAGAATTCAGACAAACATTATGTTGCAAACTGTCGCTTATCATTTACAAATGTTTAATTAGGTACCTATTGAGACTATTTTCATGTTTAGGAACTTTGACATGAAATAATTTTATCTTAAAAAATTCAATGTTTTTTTACATTAAATAAATAAAAATCGTATCCTTAAAGTGAAATGATAAATAAAGTACAAAACCGTGCCAAATCCTCAACAATTGTTTAATTGGTGATTTTACTCCATTAAAATTCAAAAACAGTAAAAATAAATTAGTGTGAACGCATTTTATAGATGTTGAGCTTAAGTCGGAAAAATAGTGCACTGACAGTATCTTATTAATAACCGTTAATAGATTTATAGCTTTAATTAGTTCATCGAAGTATCTTCTATATATAGTATATAATGTAATGTATTGATGTATACGTTTTAAGTATACTAACATTAGTTATAAAATGAAAAATATAACAACTACTATAGAATTAAGTATGTAAAATACGTATTTAAGGTATACTTATTAATTATTATAATCAATAAGCCGCGTGGTTCAACTTCATTACCTATGGTATATTTTATTTCATGTATACTTCTGAAAACACTTTAATAAAATGTATGTTTATATACTTATAAATAAAATAATCATCTACAGAACATAACTATATTATTATAATAACGATCAAACTACTTATTTGTAATTTATTCTCCTTAAAAAATAAACTTGTAAACACATTCATCTTAATATCTACTATACCTACCTACAAATTAACGAGATAATAAACAACAGTCATATAATAGCCCAGACGAAGGCCACAGACATCGGAGCATTTATAATAGGCCTCAGAAATATCTGCACAAGTGACGATCTGGTGTTCCATATTAAAATCAAAAGTTAAGGTGGTAGGATATTTTTTAAAAATGATCATAAATTAATTGCTGAGCTGTGATAGTATTGAACTAAAAGTTAGAAAAAAAAAGCCGTAACAAATTAATGCATTCTAAATTCATATCTCACAAACGGATTGTAATATCCTTTGTAGTTTATATTTTGTTTAATATTTTACTAATATTTAAAGTTATATTATATGCAATTTTTTGTATTATCTTAGAAAAAGTGACCTCGACTATACAATTGTCATTGGCTGAAAATGATTGTGTTAGATTTTAAATTTTTAAATGATAAAAAATAAATAATAACATAATAATAGATTATAAAGATTTACAATTGTTTTTTTTCTTAGTAGTTTTATACAGATTGGTGATGACATTGATACAGCGTTGTGGAATTATGTATAATAATTATTAATTATAATACGATTGCAATTTGAAACTGTAGTACTGGTATGATAACCGTAAATTGAGTTACATAATATATTGTGTTTGAAACATAATAATGCAGTAACACGTTGCTGTTGTGGTACATATTTCCTGTTTGTTCAAATTCATCGGTTTTATGGTAATTAATAATTATCATCTAATGATTAGTGATTACAACATTTAACCTTTAATAATCAACTACAACAAATAGGTACATTATATCCTGTATAATATAATCCATACTATGTGTAAAAGAAGTCTTTGGGCAAGATTCTGAGCGAAGCGATCAACGATTAATATTTTTTTAATTATCATAATATAATGTGACAAATCACACCCCTAATGATCCTAGCCTAATGGTTAATGGTCAAGTAAACCGAATAACATTTCTCATCTTATCGACCTAAATATCCACACATATAAATACTATACATTTTGGTGGTCCGGTTGAAACTCATTAAAAACAAATTAGTATTAAACATTAGTTTTAACTTTTAATTGTATGGATGCCACATCATGCATTTTGGTGTGTCCGGTTGATTTTACTCCCCGCCGGACCGCCTCATGATTTTTCACACGATTAGTTGTACGTCCTCCGTTCTGTTCATATGAGAAAAAAAATAACACCAATAACAAAATAAAAAATAAATGATTTTATTTTGAATAATTATTTGTATTATGTATCATAATATTGTCTCTATTTTAGTAGACATGCAGTATTATCACTATTATATCTGTAGAACTAGTATAGCATATTATTGTATATATAATTTTGTAACTCTGGATTTTTTTAAAAATTTTAGAATGATTTGAACCTTGGAAATAATAACTAGTTTGTATTAACGAGACCATACTGTGTTTATTTGTACGTCATTTATGAGCAATGGTGTTGTTAAGATTTACCGATAGTGGAGGTGGTAAATACTGTGTGCACACGACACACCAAAGGATCATAAGTAGGTATATTGGGCCGTTATAATTAACCTATATAGGTATTAAACAAAAGACAATGGATGTCGTTGGATGGCAAACACCCTCCCAGTTACGCCACTGTTTATTAGTCTAAAATAAAATAACATATGTTATAAACTTAAAATATACTAAATAATTTATGTACATACAGTCTTATTGACGTAATTGAATTACCATTTTATTTTTTATTGTTTTCATTGCACTAGATTGATCCTTTTTTCGTTTTTAAATTGAATACTGCTAATCACAGAGACTGAGAAGCCGGGTAGACTGATCCATGTTCAGTCTTATGCTTATGAACATTTTGTTGACTAAACTATATAAATAATTATGAAAAAAGCTCAAATCTATATTATAAATAACGATCAATGGACCGTTTATTGATACAATAAAAATAATATTTTATGGATAGCGAGTATGGAGGGAAGACCTTGTCAATTTTCGTTTTATTAACTATTTTTTTTTATATAATAATCTTAAAGTTATTGCTACATAATGTTTATATGGTACGTCATACGCTTGATTTTTTTTTACTACGGAACCGATAAATCGATTTAATTAAAAATCGATTCGACATTTTATTAACAGTTTTCATTTTCGAGACATACAATGGTGATTATTTTTAAATTGACTTAAAAATGTTTATACGGCACGATGCTGCGAGTGATGCGGATAAACAACAAGAACAGTCTTGTATCAAACCAATTTAACAGCAGCTCGCTACCTCTGTATAACAACATATAATATTACTGTACATATTAACACGGAATATTACGGTCTCGTAAATCTCTTATAAGCCATCTGAATAAATCCAACGTTGGACATATATTGTTGTTGGCTTGTCTGTATTCATTACCACTTATGTGCTATAAGGCGATCGTACGTAGGCAGGTACAAAATATATACATTTTTGTATACTGCACGACGCCGTAGTAATTTCTTGAGATTAAGTCCGAAAGGGACATATAATATATTGGTCGACGAGACAGACCTCAGACGGATTGTAGCTTGTAAGAGTCATAATAATATTTAAATAATAATTAATAATTTATGCCATACACGAAAAGTAGCGAAGCTGCGTCGCTGTAAATTGATTTTCTATAGTTTATAGAATTCATATACAGTGGCATTTAGCAGCCGGCTTCCATGTCACGGTACGGTATTTGGTGCTGCAAATTGGATTAAGTGCAATAAACAACGATAAGGAAAATAACAACGGCCCGCTGTGGTGTACCTACTTATAGTTTCCGGGGGTGCGGTGTGTTTCGACGAAACCGTTTTTCGTCGACTAGTTTATTATTATACCATATAGTATATAATATACTGGGCTTATTATTTATTGTAATATAGCCATACAATCGTATCATATACGTAACAACTACTATACTTAGGTATACCACACTAGAGTTCACTAATATACTTTTCACGTTTCGTATCGCGCGATGGTCACGTTAACTGCTGTGCGCCGACCACGACTACGGCGACGTGACATTTCAGACGGGAAATTATAAGCCGGCTAATTACGGTCACCTGCCCGACTCGCCTCACACCCAAACTCTGCCTTCGGTATCGTATTAGGCGTATTAACGTTATTACAAGTTGCCCACGCGTAATGTGTATATACACATAGTGTAAGAGCGTGTGTGTGTGTGTGTGTGTGTGTGTACAGTGCGCTTTGTTTCCGGTTCCGCTGCGGCTCGTCACGGTGTAAAGTCGTCGGTATATTGGTGTAGTAGCCACTATGCCGCGTGTGTGTGTGTGTGTGTGTGTGTGTACACGACGGAATGACAGTACCGCTCAAGCTGTCACTTCTCCACGCCCACACGAGTCGTCATCTCGTCGGGGTTGACCGGGCGAAGGATGTGTAATTCGGACGTTTAGGACTCGGTACCACCGCAAACGTGTTTAAAAAGAAAAATTTTCTGATATCGGCACACGACGACCTTGTTGAGGATACTAAAATTGTCTCATAAATATTGCGAGCTCGGACCGTAACATATTTCGCTTTCCTCTCGGCACTGGAGCTTCTATACACAGGGCCGAGTTGGGTTTGTGCACCGGGCGACCATACGACCATATACGCGTCAATTTGTCGTCAAAATAATAAAATATTTCGATTTTCGCGTCGTCCGTAACGTTGCACGTGTTGTTTGGTGGCCGCCGGTATGGCGCCAGCCGTACTTAATATTATACACATAATGCAGAGTAAAGACGGCCCGACCGGTACAGGTATGGTATTAGTTTAGTATAAGTATACATGTATAATGCATATAAATGTACCTATGCGTGTGAGCGTGTGTATATTAGCCCGGCGCCGATTGTGTTAATTAAATGTCATATATATGTTGCCCCGTAGACAATAATTGTAATATAATTGTCGCCAGTGCAGACGTATTATACACCGCGCCCATACATTATAATGTATAACAATAACATAATATACCATATTCTGTTCGAATGGAAACACTCAATATCTTATATTATTTCGAGTCTGACCTAGCCGTTCCATTAGGTTTGTTTGATAAAAAAAACACTATCTTGGCTCCCGCCACGTCTCTATATATAGTCATATGTATTATGTCTGACCCTATTATTTATAATTACTTCAGGTTTCGGAATGTTTTTCCGTTTCATCTCCTCGCGCTTTGTCAGTCATATTCAATAACTGACAATAAATTCACCATTATTGTGACTATTGCGGTCATTTGTGTGCTTTATGGGTTGAGATTCACACGGGTATGTTGGATGTTTGTATTAAAATATTTTGGTCTTTATGAATAGTCCAGTAGTCCACACAAGTCTTGACTCCATTGGCGAAGCGATTAATTATTTTCAGTCACATTTGAATGACATACAGCATGCGATAGATCATATTATAACAATTATTTTCCCGGTAGTGAGAGGCCACTACAACAAAGTATCTACAAAGAGCTGCAGACTTGTAGTATTCATAAAATAAGTTTTCACATTAAAATTGTATAAATCTAAAATTACATCATTTAGAATTTAGATAACTGATTTCAAAGTTATTGTATATTTGTATATGTGTTAGTATAATTTAGAAAAAAATCATTGAATATAACATTTTATTCATTGGAAATATTTAATTATTGCACCCGATGGTAAAAGTAGTAGAATTTGTTAATTCTGTAGGACTGCACAATTCGACAGTCCTATAAAATACTTAAATACCGCTGCCGCCTTATAATTGGATTTATGTTGGTTTCTAAGTGCGTGTGCGTCAATTGGTAAATTTGTTGCCGTGACAGTTATTCGTTATAAATTACAATATTATATATTTTATGCCATACGGGATTTGTATACTTGTGGCGGCGTGCACACGTGTAGGATAACGTATGTGTAATTTCGGGAATTGGCACAAAAACCGCATTATTTTTTTCACATTTTTCGTACACTATAATAATTCTCAACATTTATATTTATTTTAAATCGATGTTTCATGGTTAATCCCGTACACGTGTGGAATGGGCGTTTGATATATTGGTATGGTACGACGTACGAACTGTGTACATATATAATACGTATTGAACTACCCGAAAGAAAAAAAAACAAACATATCATTATTAAGTATATTATACATGAACATATATGTATGTTGTGTGTCATATACGTTAGTATAGATGGTTTACTTTCGCTACGACTCTTAATAAAATATAATAATATTCTCGGAAATCGTAAGCGGATGGTAAAAATGAGAAAACACATCACGAACGTTACTTGTAGAGATCGCACTATCTGACTTGACGGATAGGTCAACACGTTGTTAGCAGATATTATAGGGTATGGAAGTAAATATTTAAGTTTTAATTTTTTTTAAACCTTTATTTATAAAATAAACTGTAAAAAATGTATTAAATAGTTATTTGTTTTGATAAAATTAATAAAAATGTAAGAATCAAGGTTTTTCATTATTGAAAAATAAAACACTGTCGAAAAGACCGCGATAAGACTAATGTAACACTGGCACAACTAACACATAGTAACGTCGGATTAACTTTTTTTCATATAATTTATGCTGGATGTAATATCCATATATTCGGATATTCCATAAATACCACAATGAGAGCGGATTCCGAATTAATAATAACAATAAGTGAATAAAATGTAAAAATTACATATATTAGAATATTATATTCAAAAATGTTTTTTGTGTAAACCATGAAATTACTATATTATGTAATCTCGTTTATAGTGCTTACAATTTTTAAAATATAAGCCATTGTAAAACTCGTAACCTAACTAACCTTAGGAGTCAAAGCTAAAAAAATAATATTACTTACCTTTTATAATTTATAGACCCGACCGGCGTCCAGATTTATGTACACTGAACAATGAAGATAATGGGTCCTATGGCCCATGTGTTCTTTAAAATGTATAACTGAATTCTCTTGTGACAGACATTTGATTTTTTTTATCATGGTGACAATACGTAATATCACGATGAAGTAACAGTTACTGATAGTAATACTCAGTATTACTGATATCGGTGTATATTGTTAAAAGTTTTCGTTTACCTGTAGCTTATAGTACACATATTTTAATATTGATAAAACACTGAACTTTGCAACTTGCTTGGACCATCGGCTGAATAGACTTATTCTAGAAATATGCCAGAGTTAAAGAAAGACTTCTAATAACTATACGGTATTTATTGGTATTTTTTCTTCGTAAATTCATGCGTCTTATAATATTGTAATGATTATTATGAACTAATAATTTAGATTTATATGGATCACGGTTGGCCAAATTCATGATTTATGGAAGTTAAAATATGTACTAAAAATCATTAAATGCATTAAAAATAAGGGAACATCGACAAACTTTTTAAACTAATATGAATACAAATTGTAGGTATTAAATATTTTGTATAAATCTGTAAGAAAATCATATGTCATCTAAAAACTACAAGTAAAAGAAGTAAGATAACATTCTTAAATTCTTCAGGAAAATGTAAGAATAATTGTTTGATATAGAAAAGCCAACAGAATAAATTCAGATTTTTAAATGTGTTTTACATTTTTTTATTTTTTTATTTTCTTGTAAAATATTCTTGCATATTGAGTGGTATCAGAGTGTTTGGATTGTTTAGATTCAATGTAATTAGAGACTGCTGCATTTGATCAATGTTGCTCTAATTTAGCACACCATGAAGTACTTTGATACTCTTGTACAATTTGTGTATTTTTAAAGTTATCTGTATTTTGTATCTTGTATTTTGTATTTTTTAGTTAAAACTAAAATCAGAATAGTATGATGATACACTTGGTGGGCAATCAGAATAGTTTTGTGAATGAGTTGAATAGTTATAAATATGTTGTATACTTGTATAGGTTGGAAATGGCCAGCTACTCCGGTACATGTTTCTCCCAAAATATCGTCTATTACATCTAACATTTCACGTTTGAATTTCTTCATTTGAAGTTCTTTAATTTGGTTAATTTCAGGTAGCATACTTAATGGAAACCATTTTCATAGATCCTCTTTTTTTTTTGAATTTTGTTTTTCTTTGTCAACGTTAGCAATAAAACATTGAGGTTGGTTAGCCGCAGACGTGGATGGCTCGACGAAAGATCTACACGAACCAGAAGACAAAATCGTGGCAGTGCTGATCATAGCTATACTGTTGGAACACTACGGCAACTGCCTTCCGGTGTACGCGGAAGTGGCTGGACACGGTCCAGTATCGTCCAGCTCGGGACCGGCGGGACGGGTGCTGCTGCTTGTAGGCGGACCGCCAGGCATCGCGAGCTTACTTCTGGTGGCTGTCGCGGTTGGTCCGGTCTGGTCGGATTCACGTGGTGTACGATGCGGCGGCAACAAGTGTGCCAGAGGAAGAACTCAAAGGCAGCTCTCCCCGCACTGGCGCGACGCGATTGACGAAACTGGCGATTTTTCAGTATTTATTTATAGGACTTTACCCATACATGCAACGCGACCGTTGTCGCGACGACCCCTCCGATCATCGTTTTATTTTAGTTCCTCTTTTGGCACACTTGTTGCTTCGGCCGCCGTCCTCCAGACACGCGCAGCCGCAGCCGCAATCGTACACCACGCGGATTCGACCGGACCGGACCAACCGCGCAAGGCACCAGCGGTACGCTCTCGACGCTCGGTGGTCCGCCCACACGCAGTAGCACCCGTTTCGCCGGTCCCGCACGGCCATCGTCTCGTCCCGGGCCCGCTCGGCCATCGTCTTGTCCCCGGCAAGTCTATACTGAACCGTGTCCATGACCATGTCCGCATGCACCGGAATGCCGTCGCCGAAGTGTTCCAACAGTATGGACGTGATTAGCGCCGCCGCGATTTTGTCTTCCGGTTCGTGCAGGTCTTTCGCCGAGCCCTCCACGTCTGCGATTATTTCACTCATCGTTCTTTGGGTTGTGTATTATCAGTTATGTCGGTGTGATAGTGTTGTTCATTTATACAGCGTTGATGATCGGGTGTTAGATCATAGAGTATAGTGTAGTACTGAGTGCAGTTGCAGGTTGATAGTTTTTACTAAGCAGTAACTACGGTAACGCGGTCATTATAGTTAAGATGATTGATTGTACGCTGTTATATCTATATATTATAGGCTCTGTTTGAAAATGCTTACACGGCAATGAAATCCCAACTTTCCCTATCATTGAATAACATTGTATATTAGATAGAAACATATAAGATACAATAACTATTATATTATTACGACTATAAATTATAATAAATATTAATTAATAAGTATATGAATATATGATATTATTATACAGTTGGATGACTAAATAAAAATAAATCAGAAAATGGACATTATAAGGAATTATACGAGAAGCATAGAGAAATCTGATAAACGAATTCGCCATTTTTTTCGGAGGAATTAGTATGACCATTCTACATAATTAACAATATTATCTTCCTGGTTGTCATATTTAAGTGTCCAGAGCCTGCTGCAGTTACCTATATTAATCTGTATCTTTTATCTCTATCACTGTAGATGCAACTCTTATTTCTCTGAAGTCCTAAGTATATGTTACCAGCTACGACGGTCGTACTTCTCAGGATAGTCAGGCGCATAATATACTAGGTATATTATATAACTATATGTAGCAAAATATTATTTCTATAAGATAAAAATAAACGATTAAATATTTGTTTATATTCAGTGCTCACAAATACTGCAATACAATAAAATTAGTATTTGAACTTTGTTTCAATTGTATCATGTTATTTTTCGCATATTCGAGGTGCTTATACTATAAATACAGGGATGTACGTCAGTTCATCGCACGTCAACTTATCGCGCGTCAGTTCATCGCGCGTCAACTTATCGCGCGTCAATTCATCGCATGTATATATTGTTTTAAATTCAACATTTTCCTTCCCATTTTAACACAGACTTAGGACTTTCAGTCTATCTCCCCATTTATTTTTGACGTTGAAAAAAACGACAATGACGGTTGAAGATTAAAAATTTTGTCTTTAGTAAATTTCGTGTTGAAAAAATTAAAATTCTGTCGCTCTCAAGACTACTGTCATAATGTAAAAAAAGATTATCAGTTATGGTTTTTGTCATTTCGTCAGATATAATACAATTAAAATCGGTTAGATCGTTTGGTAATTGAAGTTGTTGTTTACGTACACGTAGTATAGTACGCTTGAGTCTATGAATTAGGTAACTGATTCATAAAACACATTCTGTAGGAATTTGAGATGATACTGTAGCTATTACAGAATGAGAACTTGCATCAATAATGTTATTAGTAGCTATTTATTTTAGTAAATTTAGTGTTTTCTTAACATTAGTGTCTGTTGAATTTGGAACGTGGTTGCGGTCGGTATTTTTAAATATTTTTCAGTCACTTAAATGAACGATATTATTTTGTTATTAAAATATTGGTTGCACTTCCAAATTGACTTAACGCCAATATCGTTTACGTCTTAATTGTATTGTATAGGTACACTTTTATATACGAAATACATTAAAGCCACAGATAATCAACAATTACCGTAGAGATTATAATCAGTGATAGTATTGTAACGTTAAATTCTAGGTTTGTCAGCAGTAATTGATTTAAAAACAATATATATATATATATATACGATGAATTGACGTGCTACCAAATACAGTTCATATGACCTACACGTGTACCTATATAAAATAAAATAAAATGTTTCTAGGGTCTATACAATCTTAGTTAAGACACATTTTGTAATTGCAGATGATTATTAAAATACTAAAATAATATGAATATTGAAAACTGTAAATTAAAAATAAAAACTTTGATTTGAGATTGTGGCAGCTGTACCCTTTGAATTATTGACTTATAACAATGTTTTTTTAAGCTTGTGTTTATTTTATGATAAACTTCCTATTCTAAATTGGAAAAAAATGATAATCCGAGGAAAATTAGTTTGATATCATCCAATTTATTTATGTACATATTATATTCTACACATAAAACCATTGATAATAATATATTAATATTAATACTACATTATTATACCTATACTGCCTAGCTGCGCGCGCGGATATCGTAACAGATACGTGGTCACGGGTAGATGAAACAGAGATTATAATGCACTATTAGGTCTGCGGATGCTGCGGACGACGATATAGGCGGGCTTTTCGTCGTCGGGGGAAAGTCGTACGCACACGTCTGCCTCTATAATACGCGGTCGCGGTCGCGGTGGGGACACGCGGGCCGTGGCGTGTCTGCCAGCAGTGCGTTTGCGTGGCGCGTCTTGACGACGAGGACAATAATAATAATATGATA
This sequence comes from Myzus persicae, assembly GCF_001856785.1. NCBI lineage: Eukaryota > Metazoa > Arthropoda > Insecta > Hemiptera > Aphididae > Myzus > Myzus persicae. Next base: position 79,754 of record NW_019104132.1, on the reverse strand, counting down.
ATGATGGCGGCCGCCATTGCTGCCGAAACGTAATAATAATAATAGTAATAATAATAATAGGAAAAATCACAATCTATTATAGAATATGTATTAAATATTATATTTGATTTTTTATGGTGTAATCGGGACAGCCGGTGATCTCTGGTGTACGCAAGCGCGCGTGTATATAGTGATGATAATATAATATAATATATTATTATATTATATGCGTACCGACGTCATATGGGAAAATTAAAATAGTTATGCGGTCGACGATAATAAACAATAATATCGTGCGCACTACTCGCTGATCGATCGAAATTATATTATTATTGTTATTATACCTATATAAGGTGCCTATTATCTTGTATAATATAGGACATAGGTAATGTAGAAATGATATAGGAAGGTATTTACTTGAATCAACCAATGTATATATACATGTACACAGGTATATATGGAAAAAATAATCTCAATTTATCGTGTAATGTACATATTAAACAACAACTGGTCGTCGTTAAATTTATGTATAATTATAATGTGAGTGCATTATATACACACTATTATATTATATTATGTAGTACACGCTCCATTGAACAACGATACCATTACCTATAATGTATATAATATATGATTCATATATTGGTACGTCGGCTAGATTGTTATATCAATTACCAGCGCGATGTATATCCTATATACATTATACACCTACGTATAGGATCTGGAATTTTATGTATATAGATAAGTTAATAATATACAAATACAATGCCAATAATATTGCTACACTATATAGTATGTATATACAATAACTATGCGTACACTGCAGAACACTGCACTTGTTCTGTATTATGTACTCGCAATATTATTACACTAATTATTACACCGCTCCACTGCACCGACGATTTACCTTCGCGAGTTCAATACACATTTATTTCTACCACGCCATATATCATATCATCATATTATATTTATTATAATTAACAGACATCCCGGCGGTACCAATTTATATACACGATAATAGTATTATGTTATAATATGACGTGTGTCCATAGTTCATATTATATACCGCGTGTAGATATATTATCATAACATTATTTCTTGTTATAAACATCCCGCCTTCGTGGTTATAATATATGCATTAAATATATATATATATATATATATATATATATATATATATATGTAATGCTGTTTTTATAATACCGAATAAATTATATCTATAAACCTCGCTATCCCGTGTTGATCCGTGATTGTTGACGAAATCCTAAGCTTTATGCCAAACCTAATGCCGAAGATTGTGTCTGCACAATGCACATGTTAAGTACACCCCCTACAGACAAAAGAAACACTGAATCGAAACAAGGTACAGAAATAATTATCTTCATAATATGTATAATATGACACCATAGTTAAAGGTTACAGATATTATAAATCGACCCACGACTCGGCTGCAGTGTAGCAGACAATTTAATTAAAAGTGATTTTCGCACCTCATCATCCATGTTACGTATATAATATTTGTAATGTATGTACAAAAATATTATAATTTAGACTACGGTTCCATTCATCGTGCGTCTCTTTGTACGACTATAATGAGTTTGTCAAATTTCACACCTCATCCCAAATAGCATCCATCACTGCAGTCAGCAGACAATATATATATGATAATGTTTATCTGAAAGTAATGTTTTTACCAACTCCGTTTTACCGAACAACACTCGTCGTAGGCCTCGTCGAGCGTATAATGCGACCAATGCACTTACGATAAATGAATGCATTTTCCCTGTACTGATGAGTGTTATTATGTTTCAACAGCAGCAGCGGCGGCGGCAGTATCAGCAGCGGCAGTGTCGGCTGCGGCCGCGGTGGTATCGGCGTCGGGAGTTTCGGCAGTGGCCGCCGTGGCGTCGGTGGACGAAATAAGCCACGGACTGCAGAAAGACGACCAGCCGCAGTCAGCTGAGTGTGCACTTACGCACGCAGCAGTGCCGTTCGACGACCGGCAACGCACCGCCGCGGCCACCGCGGTGGCCATGGCCGCTACCATGATGCGAGAGAGGTCCGCTGTCGTGGCGGCGGCTATGGTGGCTCAACAGCAGCAACAACAACAGCAACAACACAAGCAGCTCCAACACCAGCAGCAGCAGCAGCAACAACAACAGCAGCAGCAACAGCAACAACACCACCAAATGCAACAGCAGCAACAGTTGCAACAACAACAGCAACAGCAACACTGCAGATCGTTAATGGCTTCGGTGGCCAGTAGCGGTGGCCGCGGTCCCGGAACCGGCTCGATCGGTTACGATTATTATTCGTCGCCGCCACCCGGCTACTACGGCGGCGCCGTGGACGACGATAACGGTGCGGACGACGACGCGGAAAACGGCGGTTGCGACGACCACGCCGACGGTGACGGCAGGGACGGGATCGTGGACATGAGCGGCGCCGGTGGTGGCCACGACGCTTCGGCGGACAACGAGGACGACTGCTACGGTGGCCCGCCGTCCGCGGGCGGTACCAACAAGAGGAAACAGCGTCGGTACAGGACCACGTTCACCAGCTACCAGCTGGACGAGCTGGAGAAGGCGTTCGGCCGTACCCACTACCCGGACGTGTTCACCAGGTGAGTTGGCAATGCCTCAAGTCTTATTCGCCCCTTTATCTATGCATGACATTATATAAATCGGGGTACGTATTATACCTAAGGTATGCACTAGCACCGTTACTAGGTCAAATGTCTAAATGATGTGTCCAGTTGACTTATATAGAAATGTTTAGGTATATGTGTATGCCCTCAAATTGGTTTGGATTATAAGTATTTGCCAACATAATATTTTAGTTTAAAGAATTTTGAATTATTATTGTACCAATAAACAAAATAAATACTGTACAAAATGTGTACGCAATACACATAACCTACATAAAAGTTTAACGTTTCGTTTGTTTTGATTTCAAAAATAATACAAAATCCTGTGCTGATAGCCACTAAACCAGAAAATAAGCATTAATATTTAATTATTTAATATGAAAAATAAGAAAAAAATGGTAACATTTGATTCAGTAGAGCATGAATGGAATTTGTATAATATTAAATCTAGGTTATCGTTAAGTCGGGCTAATAGAAAAAACAAGGAATTTCATAAACATCTAAACCCTAATTATTATTATATTTACGATGAATTAAATTGCAATATATATACTTGTAAATTCCAAATCGCAGTTTCAGTATGCCGAATGCAACGTAATCAAGATTTTTAGGTTAAGAGGTGGGCGGAGATATTCGATCATATTTTATTTATGCATTTCAAACCATGTATGTAGGTACTTCTTTATCTCTTACGTCCTTCGATGTATACTTAACTGGCTACCAATAATATTCTTTTAAGTGTGTAAATATTTAAATCTGACAACAACAGTAATCATTAAAAATTGTACGTTATATTATAGTGAACCAAAAGTTAAGGAACGTAATCTACATAAAGTGCGTTATAATAACATAATACAAATTATACCATATTTACGTATATTTGCACTTTGCTTCCTAATGAATTGGAAACTATTTGTCAGTCAGTTATAAATCATAATCTATACAATATATGAGAGAGTAAACTTATATACATAAAAAAGATTACTTACTTAAAATTTGTTTTTATTTCACCGTTAAACTTGGCTTGTTACAAATCGTATTTAATTTCAATTTATCTTCTTACTTCGAATTTCAGATTTTTTTTTTATCTTCAAAACCGTCTTTGAAAAAACTCGTTTGAGATTATTTGTTTTGTGTCGTCTAATGGTTGTTATTTCTTAACTAAAATACAGGTACCATAAAAATAATAAACAATAAACAATATTTACATACATATCGGGCTATATTTGCTTGAAAACAGACGACATGTGTGGGCCTGAGTAAAGTACACCCACATACATATTGACAGGTAAATATAACATTTTTTAAATGAGCTTGTGTGTTTGTTGCAGGGAGGAACTGGCGTCGAAAATTGGACTGACTGAAGCGAGAATACAGGTAACTTATTATTACTATTATTTTAGTGTAGTAAATATAGTAAATAGTAAATATCTACATATACATTATTCATTATAATATAATACTGTTATAAACTTATAAACCTAACATTTAGTATGTTTGCATATGTAATATAAATAAATAATAATGTTATGTGCAGACAGTGCAGTCTTAAAATGGTACTTTTTTATAGTAAACCTATACAGATATTTATTTTGAAAATCATTTAATATACGTATTTAAATTCTCAGTATAAAAAGTACCGATACTTTAAAAAAGTGTATACAGATAATTTCAAATGTGTATACATTACATACTATTTAATATTTGTATTGCTTAATAAATCATTATTTTTAACATTTTCATGTCTTATCTTAGTTTTATAGATTATTTTACACCAATTTTTATTTTTTTTTTAAGTTATTAAATTTAAAATTTAACGTATAAAAAGAAAAAGTATGCGATTTTAAATATAGATAGGTACTTAAGTATTTAAAATAATTTGTCTGAGGACTTTTTTTAAGTATTAAAAAAACGTATTTGAGTATACTTAAAAAATTGATTTGAATAGTTTTACTCGAGTACTAGATAGTAGTGGTAATGGCTTATGTGAATAAATAGTATAATTACAACTTATTTTATTTTGTAAATTCAAAAAATATTTTTGTTTTATTAAGAAAACATTATGAACAACCCCAATGAATTATTTAATTGAAACTTCTTTTCAATATTTTTTTATGAAACTATTTACTTTCATTCTATTAAAAAGTATAAGGAAAAAAGTTGATTAGAAGATGTGATAACAATTAAAATTTAACTTGATTAAAATTTGACCAAAGACATAACTGGATGTGGGGAATGATGTTGGCTGAGAAAGCAAGGAAGAAAAGTCTTTTAAAGAGAATTTTTTTGGTCTACAGTATGGGACAGAGGCAGTTTTTTGAGTATAATAATGCGTTAGATGAAAGAATGTTTTTGTTGCAATCGTTTGATCTATAAATATTTTATGGTAAGCTATTTCAATCATTATAGCTCTAAAATCATTCGGACAATTTTTTTTAAAGGACCTATACATATTATTTTAATACGAGATTATTTTTTGAAATTTCATCTAATAGGTATAGTCGAGTATATTTGTGTTCAAACTATTATGATACTGAATTTTAATATTGGTTTAATAGAATGAGTATTCCTCCAGTCTAGAATTGAAATTCTCCTATTATTTTGTTTACGAAAAAATTGCTTTAAAATTTTAAAAATTACCATCAATATGCAAGTACAGTACCATGCATAAGTTATGTTCATTCAAGTCTCGAGAATACAGTTGTGAATGTCATAAAAGGAATTATCATATAGTTCATACAACCTGTAGATGATTTGGTTTATTAGATCACGGCACCAGTTCCGTTAGAGTCTGGAAGCGTGCATCATGTTCCAGGCGAGTTGTGAGAGCAGGATTAATTGGTATTGGGATTTGAATAAAGTGTTTCTTGGAAGCGTTTGTAAAAAAATGAAGCGGGGTTTTCGTTGATTGAATACGAATTTTAAGATCAGATTGAAGGGTTTTGTTTATTACATACCAGGAAGTTCATATTGCGATAATTACCTGAGTACCTATCCGAAGTCAGATGTTCTGGAAAGCATAAATAGTTCACATTTTTTTTTCCTATTCGTTTTTTTAATAACTATTTCCTGCGTCTGAAGTCGATCATTGTCACGTGTCAATAATTCAACGACAGTTCTTGTGATACCGTTTTTTCTTTCTAGATTTGAAGTCGCTTAAGTGTTTTTCGTCAATAGATGTTTTTCTCGGTTTTTAGTAGTATACCAATAACCGAACCGTCTACACGTAACATAATTATATTATACATGCGTGCACATTTTATTATCATATTGTATTGTAAAAAACATAAAAAAATATAGAAACAAGGTATACATCGTACATAGCGCCAGGTCGCCGCGGGCCGTTTGTTTTTTTAACGTTTCCAATTATAATATTATTATTATTATTAAAACTATCATCGCCGTCGACGGTAATTTATTTGTATTTATTATTTCGTCGTCGTTTATTTGTTTTTAATATTATTTTAAATTAACCGCGGCGTGCGCGGTTGATGCGCCGCGCCGACGATTCGGAACCCGACGGCATCGAGGCGTTGTATGATTTATATACAGAGTGGTGATATTCTTTCATAAATCGTGAACCGACCAATGCATCACAACCCCCGGCATCTCGTGTTCTAATTATATGATCCGATAAATATAATTTTACCGATTTTTTTATTCTCGGGGGAGTGTGGGTTGTATACAAGCATCATGCAAACCAATAAAATACTGCTCAACTGTTTTTCGCAAATGTCTACGCATACCCTTAAAGGACGAGAGAAAAAAGTTGTGGACAGCGGTAGAACAAAAAAAATCACTCTGTATAGTCTGTACGGCATAGGTACGTGCGTATTATGTAAATATAATGTGCATGTATTGGGCGCGCGACGGTATTTATTATTATTTATATAATAATAATAATATAATATATTATTGAAAAGCCGGCGGTGGCTGCGGGGCAACATCGCCGGCGTCCCGTCGCGACCATATTACATTTAGTATGGTACATATTATTATTATTATTATTATTATATTTTATCCTCTATGCACGCGTTCGTACGTTGTCGTATATTAAACGGATTATCCTATATAATATTATTATTATTATTATAATTATTGTATCGTACAGTCGTCAATGATATTAAAACATTTATATAGCACTAACGAGCCGCCGCTGGATATTTAATAACGAGAGAACGAGCGGCCGACGTCGTTATTTACATATTATTATAATAATAATAATAAGAAGAATAATAACAATGTGTACACACTGAATACTCGATGTATGTGTATTAATTGTGTTTCACTTTTCAGTGTGTGTGTGTGTGTCAGAAGTTGATCCGAAGTTCATTAATGAATGGGTTTATTTAAAGTTTATCCCGTATAGCGCCTCACAAAAATGAAAAATGGTTTATTTACTGTGGTTAGTTTTTAACCGTGTAGAGTTGCTAACCGATAAAGTAGAGGTTATGAACTCATAATAAATGAAGTTCATGTATCCTTTAGAAGTAACCGCTGGTTAGGTTAGGCTGTTCGTTTCAACAAAATCAAGATAAATGTGTTTTAAAATGTTATTTTTTTGATCCATAAAAGATTTTCGTTTAGTAGTTACACAACCAAATAATATAAATGAAAGCATGCAAATACCGTGTGATATGCTGCGATAGTTATGAACATTCAAAATTCCTTGTATAAAGCCTTTCAACACAATACAATAGACGTTTTTCTTTTTAGAAAATATTTTTTTTCGAATATTTACAATTAATACTTTTAGTATGAAACTGTGATATAACTTGTGGGAAGTCTCCGCACAGAGTCATCTTCACATGACTGAAGTTATTTATATTTAAGTCTTGTATGCCAAGTACCTATATGTCACTTAGTCACTGTACCAGCTGCATTTGAGACGTCTATCATATTATGATTGTCCGGTAGTGTTTTATTAAATATAGTTAGTAGGTGAGGAGATTGGCATTTGATTGGTATTTGGCATGGAATGTTTGTAAAACGTGATATCCGTTTCACTGATAGTTTTAATTTAGGAATCATCGAAAAGTAGTTTATTTATTAAATAATTATCAAGGTGCCTTTGCGATGTTCCGGAGACAAAGCGACAGTACCTGTATTATAATACAGAGACGGATTTACTAAAAATGTTATCAAAAAATTATTTCAAAATTTAAAATCGTACAGAACACCAATTTATGAAACTATAGAAGAATACCACTACTACCGCCAACATAAATCATAATATAATTAATTGGTCACCGCTTGTTCACATAATAATTTATTCAGTATGTTTTCTGGTTTTACAAGTATTACAACTAACATAATAATATTAGATTAGTAGAATTACATGAAAGTCGAATGATTGGTTAATTAGTTATAACCTCTAATCCACTATTATAATTCATACTGCAGATTTATACTACAATCTTTTCTGTACTTGTATGATTGTATTTTGGAGAAAAAAGCAGATGTATCTATAATATACGAGTACATATAAGTTACGTAGTTATATCAACAGTTATAAATCAACAATTTCTTTTTTACTTAATAGGGCCCCCAAACATTTTTCTTCTGGCAAAAGCCACCGCATATATTAATAACTAGTCTTGAATAGTTGAATCATGAAAGTGACGGAAATATAATAAATTGTATTATCGAGGACGCCGCCAATCGCATAATGTTCTGTCTCCGAATAAAGTTTCGTGTTGTTACTTGTTAGTTTTATTTTTATAGTGAATTGACCTATCATACAATTTAATGGTGAGAACATAATATATGGCAATTTTTACGGTGTTTCATTTTTTAAACTAGTATAAACGAGTTATGAGTGAAAAAAAGCAAATAAAAAATCTCATTACTCGCTTAAAAATTAAAATATCATAAAAAGCAACGTACAAACACAGATTAGATTTCTATCTTTAACTTTGATAATACGTTACACATATTTTCAGGAGTTTTTCTGATTACTATAGTCGGCTTTATAGTCGGTGCCATTGACATAAGAAATACAAGATAAACATTTAGTTCATATAATATACATTAGGTAATAGGTATACATAGTTGCATTTTGGTAGAAAACACATCATCTGGGATCAAATCATCTGAGGTCAGGGAAAAGAAAAAATCTATAAATTAATAGTTCGAAGAATTATTACTGTAAAATATCTGCCCCGTTGCTGAATACATATGATAATAATAACACTAAAATACCATATAGTGCCACTACGCTGGTTATAAGGTATGACGTAGGCAAATTAGACACAAACACGCGGAAATGCGTGAGTTATCATTGTATCACATGTATTACAGGTATCAGTACCTACTGAGCGACGGCGTATATAATTTTGCAAAACTTCCTGTATTCTCAAGCTTTAGTCGTCTTATTTACCATTAAGACCATTATATTCCATTATTAAGGCATAGAAACATAGGTAATGGCGGGAGGCGTATACGTGGGAAGCAGGAGTAATTCGTTTCCGCCAAAATGAAAAAAAAGGTTTAATTTTGTTTGTTTCGAATTATAGTTATAGAGAACCACTTAGAATTACCCAGGGGCCACCGCCCACCACGATAGTCGGCGGTTCTCGTTGATCCTCAAAAATTATCTCATTTGTTGTTACTTATTGATTTTATTTCGTCTTATCATTTATATATTTGTCTAGACTTGATACTGTTATTATTAAAATCTTAATGTTCAATAGTTTTTGACATTGGTACTGTTTTCGAAAATTCTATACGGGCTATAGTTCTAGTTTCATACTTTGCTACTGCTGTTAACTGGTTAATTTGTAGTTTTGAATATTGTCTCTTTTTGGTTTGTCGATGTATTTATTTTAGAACTAATAATATATTTGTGTATTAACATTATTAGATTGAACACTTTAAATCAAAATGCTTAATAGTATAATAATATTAGGATGTGAATAATTGTATAGAGCTGCTTGTTGAATTGTACATGGAACGATTTGCAATTATTGGTTGTCTTGCATAAACTATCATTGAAATGTACACATCTGTGGGTGGAAGGGTAATATTTTTGGAAGTATGATTTTCAGAATATTATAAAAACATAACAACGTGAAACCTGAATTATGACCAGTGATTATCAAATGATAATTGTGAAAGAAAATTAATTTGGCAGAAAAGAAAACTACATTTTTTTTACATTTTGACTGAAATAATAAAGCATCCCTCGTTTAAAGAAAAAGCATTTTGTGATATTTTTATAAACATTTTAAAAATATAACACTATTGGCAGTTCTTATTCAAAAAAAAATAAATAAATAGCTGGTATTTCATTATAAATGTAACATATATAATAAAGAAATATATAATATATATTCTATTTTATTATACATTGTTGTCTGTGGGAGTGTCTTTATATAATATATAAATTTGATATAGTACAATAATTACTGATTTACTCTACAGCTGCAGGGGTCACCAAATCACCATTGCCGGAAGTCACAAATGTAAAATTATAAGGTTTTCATTAACTTAATTTTATTTCTTGATTTTGACTTTATTTTATTTGGATAGACATGTAATTTAAATTACTTAAGTGACCCTCTGAATTCCTAAAATGACTCCAAACATATAAATTTATAATCCCCGTTACACAGTTTATATGCTCTATATTACGTTTGTGATACCCACACAAAAAACACGAGTTATAGACGATATAAATACAATTTCTGATGTTGCCGTCATTTACCACACTTTTGTTAAGCTGGCCATCGTCACACGATGATACAGAGTGAAATCCCGATATTCCTGTCACTGCTGTTGAAGTAATAGATGAAAAATTAACTAAAAATAAAATAAAATTTAGTGTTGCATAATTCAATTAGGTATTTAAGTATAGAATTTTGAAATAACCAGCGTATATGCATGTGTTTGTTTCATTACAATCCATCATAGTCCATAAGATCATTCATTTAACTATATTGAATAACTTCATGCGCATTCTATATAACATACGTAACTAAACCTCTGCATTTCAGAGTGTGATTGTACCGAGTTACCTAAAATTCTTTATTTTTATATATTTTTAAATTTTTGGGACTTAATAATTTCTTCAAAATGTGTACAATGTACATAGATTGGATTTTTTTCCAAAGATTTCCTTCACCTTCCATACAAAAGTTACGAATGCGCACTTTCGAGGGGTCATAACTCATAGATAATCAATGAATTATAGACATTGATGTATATTATGTAATCGAAATGAAAAAAATCAACCATGTTTGTAATATATAGGTATGACGTATTCATAATTAGATTTACTCGTTTCCAAAATAACTATAATAATTTATAATATGATTGTAAAATACTATGTAAACTAGTTTTAAAAATAAATTAAAAACATATCCATACCACAAACATGTAGATATAGGTAAATACAATACGATGTACTATTTACGTCCTCAAGTAGGTAGGTATAGCTAACTAGCTAATACAATCTACATAATGCTATATATTTTCAAGCCACCTCAAGTTTTGCGCAAACTATTTTGCAATATTTGTTGATAATTTAGATTTGAAATCGCGGTTCCCCATTTTGATTTTTAATCATATTGTTACAGAATACTTTTTTAGGCAACACTATTTCTCCTAATAATAATAAACAATACACAGGTCCCCCACATCAAATTTTGGGCCCTGCATAAATGTTTTTGTGGATCCTAAAAATAATATTTTTTTAACTTTTATTTTTAATATATACAATCTGTAAATACAATTTTACAATAAGCATGTTTGAGGTTTTCTATTTAAATGGCATGATTGACATGATGAAGTAATCACCCAGCGGCAACACTTACTGGCAAGAGGGCTAGAATTATTTTAGGTCACGGTTCCAGCTACGTTTTAACCTTCTAGGTGGGTTCCCATGAATGGAATCAGAGTTTAGAGCAAGGATTAGAGGGTTATAGTGGTTTGCAAGACGGGCACGAATAAGTTTAAAGGAGTTTTTGGCTTCTTCTTTAACAGTGAGAATTTTTAAGTCTGAATGTAAGGTATGATTTGAAACATACGGAGGGGCGAGGTTGATTGGAATGTTTGAATTTTATAAATATTTGATTGTTTTGCTGATCCCTATAGTTGGATTTCATGTAACCAAATTGGTTTGAGGAGGGTAAAAATAATATTAAATATGTATTCTTATCAAAATTTCAGAAATTATAAATTCTTTTCAACGGGCCCCTAAAATAGCTTGGCCCCTGAATTCTTGGTTCGAGGTTCGAGAATTCCCCCCCCCCTTGTGGGAGCTCTGGCCATACATATTAAAATATATCTTATACACTATGCAGTCCTATACATCTAAATACTATTTCGATGAATACGTTTACTGAACAGTTTTTCCGATCTCAAACCTATTGCAGATAATATGGGAGTCGACGAACGCATTGTGAAACATTTTAAGAAAACTCAACAATGAGTGCCGTTTTAACTGACGGCAGTGCCCGTCTCTGTATTATTTGTATTTTACTATCGCATGTACTGTATATTAATTTATTATCAATGATTCCTATGCAATTATAAAAATATCATCAAATATTATAATAGCGTATAACATAATAATGTTATATATATTATCTTATACTGTCGATGGGAAATCGATTTTCGTATAATAGTCATTCACGAAACATGACGACTCATTCGCGGGAGAGAGGCCGTTTTCGCATGTAAAATAATAATATAATATGACAAGTCATCAGCAGTACAAGGCGTATTGACTGAAAACTTCCGAGAATTCACAAAAATGTCCTACGTTTATGTGTGTGTATAATATAAATAGAGTGACGTCTATGTGCACTTTCCAATCTATTATATTGCAGACGAATGATGGGACAGGCTCTTGAATCAAAAACGAACACGTTGTACCCTCGGTTAGGTTATGTATAAACACGAATATTATATATTTTATAATATACGAACTCGAGAGAAGTCTCTTTATTTATTTCGTCCTGTACGATATTGTATTAAATTTGCAAAATAATAATACATAATGTGGATATTGTGCGTTCGTGCAGTGTATCGTGTATGTACTGTATCGTATATTACATATTATATATTATAGCTGATGGCTACTATAATTAGTAATTATAGCAAACGATGCAACTATATGCAAGTGAGACCCGATGGTGCAGTATATAGTGCGCCTATATAATAATATACTAGTCGTGACCGAGGGTAATGGGTAAGTCATATTATTATGTGCCTATATATACATTTGTAAAGCCGTATTTCAAATTGCGTAAATTCGATATTCTGAAGTCTCGATTGTCCCGATTACATTCTATAAGTATTTTGTGATTAGAAATATAAATTATATTTATTTCCATTTATTATCTAGGTACCTATATTATATTATGATCTGTACCTATGTACATTGTACCTGTTACAAATAAAGTATTCGATTGGAAATTGTCACGACTCTCGAGTATAGTCGCGTAGGTACTGTTGTTCTAGAGTGAATGGTATTTTCTCAAAATAAAACTCAAAGTATCTGAACACTAAACATTTTTATACATTTTAAAATCAAAATAAAACAGTTTCAATCGAAATATCAAAAATTGATTCCCACGAGAACCTAGAGAAGAGGGCAAGAGCGGGCTGATAAACTCAATTTTCTTACAGAATTGAAACCAATTTTTTTAAATTTATTAATTTAATTTACCTACTCGGGTTTCCTCATTTTGTAAACACGGTTGTAGATCCAAATCATGAAATAAATACTCTGCTCCCGACCGCGATACATGTTATATATGCGACTTATATCACCGGTACAATACCCGCAGTAGGTATACCATCAGTATACCACAATATTTTGTATGCGGAAAAGATAACAATTCACAATATTATTATCTTTTATCGTATGCCACAAATCGTATAGAATTCCGGCAAACTTAATTCCACTTCTTGGAATAATCCACATTCTAAAGAACTTGTCCCAGTATGCGACGCGTATGCAAGGAAAACTTCTCGATCGACCACATTGTTACTAGATGGCAGATGCCGAAAATACGTCAAAGCTCAGAAAATTTTCACCAACTCAACTTATCTCCGACTAGCTCTCAACGAAGAAAACACCTGAGCAGTCTATACATTTTTCTACTCCGTACATATATATGCAATAAATCATAAACAACTGTAAATATTCTAATCTGGTTTTTCTTAACATTTTTTTATCGATGTATTACATCTGTAAGCTAATAACATGAATGTTGAAGCTTTTAGGCTTTAGGTATACTTAAGATTTAAAAAAAAATTAATAATAATCGCCTCAGTATTAAGAAAATACAATTTTAAATATTTAAGTATTTTAAATCTTTTAATAATCTCGTTATCGGCTTTATTATATTTAAATTGAAAATTGCAAACAAAAATTATATAAAACTCCTACAATGAGGAATTGTGATTTGAGACGGAGATTATATAATAGGAGAATAGATACTCGTATAGTCTACTCGAACTACTTCGTCCCTGTTTACATTAAATATGCCTGCATAATATTATTTGTGTTATGGAAATATTGTTGCGAACTCGCTTATAAAATTTGTTTGTCATATTAATTATTTATATTGAATGATTTTATTCATTTATATTGCAAATATCTGCTCTATAACAGTATATCCGCGGTCGAGCCTCCTTCGGCAGGGCGGAGATACCCCTCTTCTCTCTCCTTCACTCTGTCTATTTCCCCCCTTCTCTCTTTCCTTCACTCTCTCTATCTCCCCCCTTCTCTCTCTCTCTCTCTCTCTCAATTCGTCATAAAAAATCGTATATCAAAAAACATCGCGGTCATCTATTTAATTATACGGACGGAATATCGATATGACGCGCGCGTGATGTGTGTGTGCGAAAATTTTCACACATGTTACATACGCATTATCGTCATAATATTATGGTCTATTATTCGGCCGATACATAACCATTATTATTACTATCGTGTGTATAGGCACTAGCGCGGACGGCAGCACAATAAGCCGCGTCGTCGCGCCTAAACAACCGTATATTATATTAATATATTGTGTTGGCATTTTATTATCGCGTACGTGTATGTACAACGCACGTTAAACGGTACTCGTTCGCGAATTCATCTCACACACACACACACACACACACACACGACTACACGAGTCTTATTATAATAATAGTAATAATATAATATAATATGGCCGCCGCCGTCCATTGTCCACCGACGACACAACACGATATTAAAATATATATTATAATAAATAATAATAATAATGCGTACCGCCTATACGTACGTCACATTATATATATCGTAGACCTCGTATTATTATTATTATCGTTTTTTTTTTTTTTAACACACCGCATTAAGTTTTTTTTATATTTTTTAATATACCGTGTTATATTGTTATAATGTAATATAGTACTCGACACATATCGTGAGTGTGTGTGTGTGTGTGTGTGTGTGTGTGTGCGTGCATATATATATTATATTATCATTATAAATCTTTCCACGGTTTTTAACACACGCACGCGCATTTCATGTAATATGTATCATGTTATAGTTATGTGTATACCTATACGTACATCGTGAACGTCGCCGTCGTCGGTCGATCGGTCGGTCGGTCGGTCGGTCGGTCGTCGTCGTCGCGACACGTTAATACGATTTACAATATATAATATATATATATATATTACGTTATTATAATGTTGTTGTTATTATATTATACCTACTGCACTGCGCCGGAGAGGCCCCGTTTAAATTGGTTACCGATGACTGGGCGTTTTTGTCCATTTTTTAAATTTTTTTTTCAACATTCTCACACCGCGCCGGCCAGCCGATATTTTGTATTAATGTTATTTATTATATTATTATTGTTATTAAATATCGCCGCGGATAACCCGGCGTAACGATGATATCATATAGTATAATATATATATATATATATATATGTAATATTTATACGTGTGTTGTATGTAGTCGATCGCGCTCCTGTGTGCTTGAGTGGTGCGTACGCGCACATTTTTTTTTAAACCAGGACAATACAAAATGTATAATATGAATTTATCACACACACTCACACACACACACACACACACACACACACACACACACACACACACATATATATATATATGGGTACATCAACTAACCTTACGTGTACCTATATTAGATTAGATTAGATTAGACGCGGTGAGTATTGCCGCCGTATTGCTGCTGTGTACCATCACCACCTTTATATTATATTTATATACCTATACCTATGTATAACACGCGATGATGCGACGGTTTTCTGTATCATTTTGTTGTATACCTATACAAGACGCCTATGATATATTATATATTTAATATTATTATTAAGTTTTATGTATAAGATATAGGTATGCGCGTTGTTAATAAGCGTGAGATTTCCACGCGCCGGTTTAATTAACAACGCGGTGACGACAATGCATAATGCGCGTTATTATTATATTATTATCTGTACAGAGTATGACGCGAATATCTATGGAGGATGTCAGCTCACTATTATATTGTTTTCTCCATCTGACCCACACACTCGCTTAAACGCGACAAATTCGCGCTCAACAGATACTGCAGTTTTGTGTTGTTGTTATAGCTTTGGTTTACAATGGTACATAATCGACATATTACCTATATAACACTTAACGGTATGAATATTATCGCCTAGGGCACCTCATATGTGCTAGACAACTATGCTGACCATTAAGTGCACCATAATATACGTGCAATAGACTAAGCAATGTGCAAACAGTACAGCCTCCATGCTGTGATGACTACAGGAAAAAAAGGGCACCTCATTTTTATTGATATTTTAATTTAAAAGTTAGTTCTAAGGTTCTAACTATGTTAGATTTATATTACAATATAACAATAATTTAATATTATGCATACAGTTTTAATGCTCCCATACGCATACTTCATATAGAATAACAATATAAACCCATGTAACTTGCTACATGTGTATAGATGACATTATCTTATAGGTACATTTAAGATTATAATAGCACTCTAAATAATATTAGAATATTCGCATTTTTATAATAAAGGTCACAACATAAAATTTTACCTGCCACATTTAGTGGGTGGGTTGTATAGTGAGAAGAATGGAGGATCCCGTGCGTTTAAGTTGTGTGCATGCGCTTCTTATATAAGCACAATGCATAGTATATAGGTCATGTACATGATGCATCGTACATATACATAAATTAATATGTATTATACAGATGGTGTACGGGTGTGAATTTAGAAATATTTAATTTAAGGTGGAGGGGGACACTGAGAAAACATAAATTAATAATTGTGGCAATCGTCGTGTCATGTACATGTTATACTACGCTAAAAGAACTAAAAAGTTTATCATGAAATAAAAAGTTCTGATATATTATAGTAAAATAGAATAATCTGTAGATCAATAATTAGTATTTAATGTTTAATTCTCATAACACATACAAATACATACAACAAATATTGGGGATTCAAAACCCTCGTAGTTTATGCCCCTCCCTTAAAAACTCCCCTGCTGCTGCATATCCAAATCAGTATATTACGTACGTACTAAGCGAATCGTTTATTATATAACGGGATAAACGTTCATTTTCTTTGCTGGTCGAGTTATGTTATTTATTAGATTTTATTTATAGCTAGTCTATATATAATATATAATAATACCTATATATTATGTAGGATTTAACAAACACCTGCGTCCTCCTTTATTCTTTAATAATGCGTTAATTGATACAGTTTTGGAATTTTAAGTAGGTATAGTGACAATATTTTCAAATGCCTAGGTATATAATATACTCGTATATACTTATATTCGTTATACCTACCACTTGAGGAGTATCATTTGACGAACAAACCTCTTTTTCGAATGATAATCGTTATTTCTTATTGTAAGTTCTTAATTTAGTGCGACTTTTTTGAAAATGTTGATGCACCTAAATCATATTGTTATTTTTTAATGAGTAGTTTCAGAGTTATTAGACTAAATATACCTAGGGAAGAAAATTCATTTATAAAATATAAGTATCAAAACGATTTTTGGGTGCCTTCACTAATACCAACCAAAATTATTATTTACATTGTTTTTTTGTCATAGTGTACCTATCGTATATATCTCTAACTAAATACATAACGGCTTGTTTAAAAATATTATTTTGACAAAATGTTGTTTTTTAAAGCCTAGAGGTGGTTATTAAATACAAATGTAAATGGTTTTCTAAAATATTTTCCATGTCGTGTTTCAGGTATGGTTCCAAAACCGACGAGCAAAATGGCGCAAGCAGGAAAAAGTCGGTCCGCAGGCTCACCCTTACAGTGGTGGCGGTGGAAATCCGTACTTAGGCGTGCCGAGTTCCATGTCGGCCGGTCGCCACAGTCCGTCTGGGGCCGCGTTGAGCCCACTTCCGGCCAACCCACCATTCATGATGACGGGTGGCATGGGGTTAGGTGGTAGTGGCCCGTTGGGTATGGGCAACATTGGTCTGGGCAGCCACCATCTACTGCACCCCGGACACCACCACCATCACCACCATCACCAGCAGCAGTTACAAGCCGCGGCTGCTATGGCCGCTGCATTGCGCGGCCACCACCACCAGCACCATCATCCGGGCAACGGTGGCACGGGCAGATCACCGCCACTACCGCCGACGTCGCAAGCCTTGTCAACCGTCGCCGCGGCCGCCATGGAACTGCAACTCCAGCAACAGCAACAGCACCAACGCAGCAACGGGGCCGCCGCAGCCGCAGCTGCAGCTGCAGTCGCAGCGGCGGCAGCTAACTTCCGTGGTTATCCGTCTCAGTTGCAGCAGCAAAGATCACCACCCGGAAACGATAGCGCCTCGACCACTCCGCCTGCTCCAAACAGCAACTCGCCGCCACCCACGATTCCGCTCCAGCCGACACTATACCATCCGGCACCAGTGACCGCACCACCGGCTGTGCCGTCTCCGCACCATCTCCACCATCACCATCCCTACGCCGCCGCTTATCACCAACACCTCCGCGGGGGAATCGGTGGTCAGGGATACCAACATCACCATCAACAGCAACAACAGCAGCAGCAGCAACACTTCAACAGCCTTCTGGCCAACATGGCCATGGCTGCGGCCGCTATGCGACCCTCCACCGTCGTCGGCGGTGCTCGATCACCACCGCTTTCGCAGACGACGCCGCCGGCCATACTGCACCCACCACCTCCTCCGCCGCCGCTGACGACGGGTCCGCTCGCCGTACCAGTGCCACCTCGGTCCGATTCGTCGACCACCTCACCGCCGGCCGCAGTGATTCGAGGGGGCGGTGGCAGTCGGAGCTGCAGCGATAGGAGCAGCCCAGCCGGTTCGGACGGTGACGCGTGTCCGGCGGACCCAGTGGCCGCAGCCGCCACTGCAGCAGCTGCCGCCGAACTGAACCGCCGGTCGTCAAGCATCGCGGCGCTCCGCATGAAAGCTCGCCGTCACCGGGATGAGATCCGCTTGCGTGGCAGTAGCAACGCCGGCGACGATGTCGCCAATGCAAACGGTGGCCGCTGTTCTTCCTCGTCGTCGCTGTCGTCGTCCACCTCGTCGTAATCACCTCGAACATGACTGTCGTCGTCGTTGCAGGCGCCAAGTTTCCACTTTACCATATCGTGAAGGGTTCTGCGGTTGAATACAACGTAGGTAACGCGTTATCGTGTCGGTAACACGTTACCAATACACCTTATATATTCAACCCTATACCAGGTATGGTATAATGGAAACTAGGGTTAAGTGTCGACGACGTTAAGGTGCGGTTAGGTTAGGCGATTACTTTTGTATTAGGCGTATATGGTTTGTACCGCGGACATCGTATTAATACTGTCTTAAAATACTTAAATGTTTTATGTTACAAATATTCAGTGTTAGTACACGTCTATAATTTTTAGTGACTATATAGATACTGTAACTACCTCCGCCTATGTATTTTCATATTTTTATTACGCACAATATAATTTTCACCGTCCTGAAACAGCCGCCGGCGGTGAGCATGGCCAATGCAATAATGATATAGGCAGGCACATGGTACGATACGTCGATGATATTATTATCGCAGTGTGTTATACGAATCGCTTCCGTAAAATAATTAAATTTAATAACGATTAGGTCGGTTTTTTTTATTTCTTTCGTTCCGAATTACTACTACACTGCCTACGATGAATCGGAAGGCGGTGACGGCGGAGAAATCGCCCCCGTTCGCTGCGCCTCCCGCCACAGCATAGGTTAGGTCTTAACGCGCGCCCCACCCGACGACGCGAGGCGCAATTTGTGCTGGCCCCGATGGATTGTACCCGCCGCCACTGCAGTAGTCATCGGATAGATCGGTCTAATAAAATATAATACACGAGAACGACGACGTCCGATCGATATACCTACATGCCTACGCACAGGTACAATGATAATAATAATAATAATAATAATAACATTTTCCCGAAACATAATGTAATATAATGACGACGAGATGGGTAATTGGTATTTTAACGAACCGAACGTGACGTTGCTCAAAAGCGAGCGCGACGCGCGGCGGCGCAAAACGAATCGAAAACGAAATCAAATTAAAAACCATAAACGAATCCCATCTGCCCAAGACACCGCCCACACGAATCCGCTGGGTGAGCTGCTGTTGAGACGTCGTCGACTTCAGCGAGAGTATATTATTATCTGTACGCACATAGAAAATCTGTGTATCATATTATTATGGCTTTGCCATTACAATCTCGTGATGGAAATTCTCAAAAAATAATGCACGCAGAGAAAGAAAATTTCGGGTGAGCCGATACAGTGTTAATCGTTATGTACGTGCACAGGTCGTGCGTATCGTATCATAATATTAATATTATGGGCATACTGTAAATGTGTGCGTAACTAATTAAAAGAAACATTTGCTATCAATAAATGTACATATATGTGTGGATATATTATAATATAGACAACGATGACATTTTTAAAATCACTTTCCAAACTATATAGCACACGGTGTGAAAACAGAACGGCGTAATCTTGGCCGACTTTATTATTACCAGTACTCATGTCCTTAGTGTGTTATCGATTTATCGTAAAGATATACTTACCTATGCACGACTTCGACAGACCTAACGGCGTACTTGTGGTCGGTGCAGCCCTCCCCCCCCCCCAAAAAAAAAATCATATATAAGCCAGAAGCCTATTGACTCGTAAACCAGCTCTGCCTATAGTTGTCTAAAATTACGCGTCGTGACTCGTGAGCTTAGATATAGGGAGCTACTGAGTGACCGCACTCAATTATATTCTATACAATTATTTAATATTATTGAATATAATTGAGTTATAGATTGAAACAGTCACCAGCGCCATCTATAACGTATCTGATCTAAATCCACAGGACCGGTCCATTTGAGTATAATATAATATAAGGTATGTATGGTTTAGCGCAGTTTTCTGTAAGCACTTGGTAAAATTCGACCGTTGTGCTTAAGAATTGTATTATTCCCGAAATTATTATTATAGTAAGCAGTGGTGTCTCGCATTAGGTTAGCCCGCGCTAATCGAAACTTCTTGTAATTATACAGTAAACCGACGACGACGATATTATCGTGTTTATACGTATGGGGCCTGTAACTAGTAGGTAGTATAGTAGTTTAGCGGTATATGTATTATAGTTGTAGACTTGCGTAGTGTATGGTAGAAATAATCATAATGTAATTATCTTAGTATCGTATTTTCGCGATTAATATGTATATATACCTAATATAATTATACATTTTACTGTAGCCCGTATATGGTCTGTTTGTGCAACGCGGAATTAAATTAAAAATTGTAAAAATGAAGTAGTGGCTGCAGCTATATTATATGTTTTCACGGATACGGCGGCCGTGGTACGTAATAATAGTACTGCCGGATAATATAATATATTATACACTATTACAGCCATTATTGGGACGATGTAGAAGCGGTATGCTGCACGTGCACATCGGTATCTATATAATCGTGTAATGTATGATAATGGTATAGATTAAGGGGAAAATACATATTAGCGCGACGTCGAGTCAAGTGATCCAATTATCATCTCGACTCTTGAGTATGAAATGGGTACACGTGTGCTCTCATATTTTTCGTTTTGTTTCTGTTGTGAGGTGTCCATCGATGTTTGTATATAAAAGATAGAGATATGACTTTCCAAAGTTCAAATAGAGAGATAATTGTATATAAATTACCTATGAACCATATATATAAATATGTACATATTATTATATTATAGTCTTATACTCTTAAAACCATGACGAATATGTAATTTTTATCACGAGCCTAATTTTATTGTAAGTTATTGTTAATCCATATTATTTTATTATATATTTTGTAATATTATGTACTTAATCCTATTTATTGTTACGCGTGAATGTTTTTTTTTAATATACCTATATTATACAAAAGTATGCAAAAGTGTAATAAATATTAACGATCGTTTTAATCGACTAATGTCGTGCGATTACATTTTTTATTGTAATTATATTATTAATGTTGTTACAATTTCGATTATTGTATTAATCGAATACGCATATATTTACATTTTATATATTATTACATAATATTATACTTTTTAAATTTAAAATACACTTGTATTATAACTATAACAGAGCCGCGTGAACAATTTCGTGTTATAATAAATGTGTTATTATTGTATAAATATAACATTCAATAAACGCGTGTATAAAGGATAATATACTATATAGATATAATTTATATACATAGTCTGCCTTATAACAAGCTGGTGACTTTAACGACGAGCATGATTGTTTACGGCAGGTGAACATGATTGTTTTGCGTGCTCGCCAAATATTATAATATTATTTTTTTATTATTATTATTATCATCATCATACCTATTATTTTGTGTACATATTTTTTTCTGTTAAAAAAAACAATAATAATAATAATATATAAGGTGCGCGCGTTGTAAACGACGCATATATTTTTATTGTGAATAATATGTTTTTATTTATTTCTCTTTATTCCTCTCCACGACAACCGTGCTTACAACCGACGGTGTGTAACACAGGTACGCATGATACTACCAATAAGTAATAAAAATAGGTAAATATCAGTGTCATTATACACTAAAGTAAAAAAAATCTACCACTTTCAGTTTTTCATTTACCGATACAATTATTAATTATTAAAGCCGACAGAGTTGGTGGCGTGAATACTGACGGTGACGATAATGTCAAATGTTTTGTATACACATATGACATATTTTGATAGTATGATGTATCATATTCATAACAAAATATAATTTCACAGGTAATATTATATACAGTATAAACTATAAAATATAGATAGTGTATGTGTAATAATTTTCGTCTCGAAAGATTATATTTACATCAATAGCCGCGTAAAGCGACTCGATGGACAAAAATTACATAAATTGGATTAGCCGTATAAATACAGTAACTATTAACTATTTAGATACTGCATGTCTATTGTTGATAAATGGATATATATTGTTGTAAGTATAACCTTGTATTATTATGTGAGAATAAATATACAGCGTAACGATTAATATATTATTAAATCAAAATACTAATTTAGGTGCTAAAAGCCCGTGCCACGAGGCAAATACTACGTGTCTAGACGTCTTACAATTATTATGATTTGAAAAAATAATTTATATTTATTAAAAAATGTACTGAAAAATCCTCAGAAAACGACTTTATGACGTAGTGATAGTTATGCACCACGGTTGTCTGGACCTTTATAAAATGTTTAACTTGGTCTCCCAACGCTATAATACACACACATTACAGAGGTCAATATTTATTTATAACTTAAAATAATAACATCTCAAAGTGTAGAAAATGGTAAAATAAATATTCAGTGAAAATTGCACGTATCTACTGTCATTTGTTTTAGAGTTACACCAAAAATCTAAACCAATTATCCCCGTTTTTCTTAATAATTTTTTTTTGTTTTTCCTAATACTTTTAAAAATGTCTGGTAATTAAAATTTTTTACCTCCCCAATGCGTCAACAAGATTCACTTTCCCATCTATAAGATACTGAAGTTGAAAATGGAAACATTATTTTGATTACTATTTGTGTACCTATACTGGCACAAAAAAAAAATACATTCATCGCTCCGCTCAGAATCTAAAAATTAAGTGAAAACTGTAATTTTCAAGCAAAACCGATGACAAAATCGATTTAATTATCAACATGTAATTTATTCCATGGCTTAATATTAATTTTGGTTATCTGTACTACATAATATTCAATTTCAAATATTGTAATTTAATTGGTAAACTGAGCCATCATAGTGTTATACTAGTGGCTATTAATAAAAAAAATTTGTAAACTATCTGAGCTCATATCTGCAGTCATAGAACATAAAACGATAGTTAAAACCATGCACAAAGCATAATGAATTATAATATTCCCGAGTTTTACATATTTTATTATATTAACTGAAATATTACTAATTTATACAGATAGGCTTGCAAGGAAATAGGTTTTAATTGTCGCCTGTTGATTTTTCTTCATAGTTATTGTCATTATTTCCTCAATTCGAACCTCTTACAACACCATTTGACTAATAAGTAACATAATATTCGAGTATTATACTGGTTAATCCAACTGAAACACGAAGGTTCTTCGCTCAACTACAGCCATCGAGCATAGCATATATTAATATGTACCTACAGATTGCTCGGAAATCGAGAAAATTCCAGCAGATAAACGTAAGTTGTAGCATTGATTTTATAATCTATAACTATATACTAATATATAAAGACGTGGGCATTCAGATGTATATGCTCGAGGTAATCTCTGGAACTACCAGTAGGATTTGAAAAATAATTTATGGATTTCATAGCTCAATTTTTGATTATGGTTATAGGTGAGGTGTGATAGACCTACTGCACGTGTGTCAAAAATGGCACGTAGTTGGTCAAATTTCAACGGCACGCGAAAAATTAAAATTTTAAGAATTATGCTCTATTTATGAAGTAAAATAAAACATTTATGTACATGTAATGTAATTTTTTTAAATTTTAAGCCGTTTTCAATAAATTTTCAAGACATTTTTTAATTTATTTTTTGAGTTTTTTTAAAGTCATTTTTGCAATTTTTGAATGTCTTTTCTCGCATTTTTTAAGGACATTAAAATCTCAGCCCTACTGATGATATTATACTGCTCTCATATAATCAAAAACGAGTCTCTCGGGCAACGCCTGGTGGGATGGCTATAAATTAAAATATGATATATTTTACACTTAAAAAGACATTGTTCCACAGCAAGTTACACCCAAAAGGAACTAAACAATTATGAATTTTTTTCAGGGCAATGCTGGGTAATTCAGTTATAGTATATTGTATTAGTACCCATATTATAAAGACGATGGTTGTACGCATAAGTGGAGATTCGATTGCATTTTCAAGGGGGGGGGGGATACAACTTTCCCAAGCAGAATGAGCCGATTATTACCCCAAAAATATTTACTATTTGGGCCCCCCTCAATCACTACATGCGGTTGTGCGACGGACCCGGCGGTGTTGTCTGTGTATGACGGAGAGAGGCTAGATCGCGCGACAAACGGTAAAGTAACCGGCGAAGAATGCGATCGAACGGCTAGCCGCGTGTTTCGACCGGATCACGAACAACAATATCATCGGCGCGCAGCCCACCCATCATCTGCATTACACTTACCCATATTAATAACGAAATGGAAAATAAATCTCTCACAAACGTCCGAACGCGTTTTTCCCACACGGCGGCCGACGATATAATAATTATTATGATTGTTATTGTAGTTGTTGTTGTTGTTGTTGTTGTTGTAAGCGTCGCGTCTCACATCACGACGGCAGTCGCCAGTCGAAGCAGAGTCGCATGATACCTACGTATCGTTATCCGCCGAACAGAGTGCCAGCGGCTGCGACGCGCGCTCGCCTTTAATAATAATTGTCGTTCGTCGGGCGTACAAAGTGGAAAACGGACGCTGCCGCCCGAGTGCGTCACAAAAAGTCATCGCAATCCGTGCGTCGCCGTCGTCGTTTTAATAATATTATCGTCGTCGTCTGGTGGTTTCGAATTTTTATTTATTGCGTACCACTCTTCTCGTCTTTTCCTTCCAATAAATAAAACAAAAATATTTCGTTTTCGATACGTCGCGGTCGTGCGCATATATCTCGTAAACTATTATGTATATACATATATATATATTATATGTAAATGCGAGATTAATTTTTAATTTATTGCCCGTCCGACCGTCCGTCTGTCCGTTTGTTTTGTCGTACGGCGCGCGGCTAATTGGCTTTCTCGACCGCCGCCGCCGCCCCCCCGCACAGCATAATATTATATTATGACGCGTTGTACGGCCGGTAATATTATTATCGTATTATTACAACGTAACGATAATGTTTACGTACGTAACAATGTATACCGAGACGATAAATTACATCGGAAATATCGTGTGTATTTTATGAGAGAGCCCCCGCGATATATCGGCTTTTTTGTCGGCAGCCGTCTCCTCCTTGGTGGTTTAATTGGCGGCGCCGTGCACGCGGAAAAAAGTCCTCGCCGCCTATATATATATCATGTTGGTTGGTACATTGGTTCATAGACATATCTCTATGCTTTATTATATAGTCATGTAGGTAGGTACTGGACGATTAGTTTAATAGTAAAAATTTGTTATCCAAGAAAAACATCAACGTTTTAAATAATGATTTATTTTTTACATAATTTTTAGTCGTTACGTTCTCATTTTTTCCCGACTACAACTTGCATATACGTTTTTGATTTCATATTCCTAAGCAGAATATTTTGATGAACGCTGGTGTAAAAAAAATCGGATTTTTAACAGGTATAATTTTTATTGCTTATAAATATCTAAAGTTTAAATTCTAGTAGAATATAGTATGGACTCTATATAGAAAGTAGACCAACCTTTTGTTGAAAATTAAATGTGTACGATTTTATCTACGTACATTAAAATTACCACAAAATATTCTGCTCTGAAATCTGAAACTAAAAGTTAATGATATGTTTTCATTCAAAAAAGTCCATGCAATAATAAAATGATTACGATATAAAATACGTTTTGTTCAAAAATAACAAGTCATGAATTCATATGATTTTAAAACAATTTCAAAATTACTTACCTAAGTAATTATATATGCCTATCAACTTTTCGAGTGTACAGTATTTACTCTTATAGAATCACCCAGCACAGTATACTGTTATCGTCGACAATTGCTGTCAACAGAAATGTTTATGCAACAAAGTTGGATAGATTTGTAGGGTAGCCTCGACAATTTAACCCTACTCCGTCCCCATAAAAAAGTTTATTAAGTTTGGTGAATGTTATTATTTTATAGTGTGTATATTATCAGGACCATTTGTTATTTTTTATAGATTTAATTCTATTTATGAGTTGATTTATTTTCATAACTGATGTGGTTTTTTAATATTTTGATTATACATATTATTATTCTGGAAATAAAAATATTTAATTCCGTGAAGTGTATTACTTAAAAAAGGGAGGATGATTTTGTAAATTTTTGTACGTAAATGATTCTAACATTAAAAACCCCCCCCCCCCCCTCAAAAAAAAGTTCTTGTCTACAAGGTCAGAAATCGGCATGCAAACTGTCTTGAATTTAAATTTTAGAAATGTATTAACTGTATATGTAATAAGTATGTATTTTATTACAATATGATTAAACCAAAATTGTATTTAAAGGAAATTATTAATTGCTAATTTATTTTCTAAGAACATATTAGATTATAGTAGAATATAGTAGGTTGAATATATAACCGGTTTGAATTTAAGAGGTATTAAAGTAATTTTGCTTGTTTTATTTATTAAACTTGATAACGAATAGTGTACCTAATATTACAATTTTCCGATATCACACCCACGCTGTATAACTATTTGAATCCAGAAAAACGTCAGTGGGAACGACCCCACAAAAAATCATTTTTCATTTTTATTTAGTGAGATAGATCTCCGAAACCGAAGATGGGATTTTGGAAAAGGGTCTTGTTAAATTCAAATTGGCTGGAAAAAATGCAATGAAGATTTTCAAAAGTTTATCTTTAGTAGTTAATTTTATACAGAGTTTTAAAAAAATTAAAACACATTTTATTGAGAGTTTTTTTTTTTTATGTTTCTCAGCTTTAAAGCATTGTTTAGTGTCTTAACGATTGAAGATAAACTTCTGAACATTTTCACTACTTATCCTAGCAAGTGTGAATCTAAGTAGACCTCAAACAACAAAATCCGTTCTCCAGTTTCCGAAATCTACTCTGCTAAATGAAAATCTAGCTAAAAATAACTCTTTTTTTTTTTTAACTGTGAAAATTAAACAACTTTTTTAAAATTTTTAACAACACATTTCGTATTTACTTGATAATTTCTTTTTGAAGAGTTATCAACCAACTTTCTGGCTACCATAGTTTAGGAGCAAAAAAATAAAAATTTTATTACTGTTGACGCGGACTTTTTTGTGGATTCAAATCTTTTTACCGCTTGGGTGTGATATCAGATCTCTCTCGTTAATATTTTATATCAAAGCCAGCTTAATTATCCACCTACTCATTATTACTGAGTTTTTATAATTTTCCCATTTAATACAAATTCTTGAAGTTTTCAAAATGCAGACTTTTTTCATTTCAATTACCTACCATACTTTCTTGATTAAAATCGAGAAAGTAAACATTTTAAATTTGACTGTATCCGATGCCCCTTGCAGTGGTCGATAGTCGATAATATATTCGTTTAATATGTGCATTCGCGTAATATCTAATAATAATATTGTAATATTTATCGGAACAACGTTATTAGACGGACAGATGTTATGATGGGTGGGAGGGTTGGAGCAGTGAGTTGGACTCGTGTGCAGTAAATTATTGTAATAAATTTTCGACGGCGGCGGTGGACCAAGTCGTGTAGAGACGACCGCGACGTGGGTTATAATAATAATTATTGTATTCTTGTGTGCATTATATTAAAATATACAATACTTATACATATTACGAGCGCTGCGGGTGTGTATAATACCTACGCGGTGTAACCGCCGCCGCGCCGCCGCGTTTATGAATAATATATTTTTATAATATTTATTATAATTGTGTTTGTTCGACGCGCGGCGGGTGTGTGTGTAAATATTATTACTATTATTATAATTGTATTTGTGTAAAAACAAACATCGGCGGCGGCGGAGAGGTTCCGCCGAACGACGTTCCGCCGCCACCTCATCCCGGCGGCGTCCCCTCGCCGTCGTCGACCACATAAATCTATCGGCGGGCTGGCGGGCCGGCGACCCGGTCTGCCGCCGCCGAGGCCGCGTCGGTCGTACTATAATATAATATTAATAATATTGTATTATATTCGAGGAGTAAACGAGTTGGACTTATATAGGCATTATAATAAATATTATATTATTATATTGGGGACCGCCTACCTCGGGGACGCGTTCGGGACCGAGTCGTAAAAAAATAACAGCAAAACGAGCGATTCCGCGAAGGAAACTATTTGACGGCGAGCGGCGATTCCGAGAAGAGACAGCGTGCGCAAACGTATTTCATCTTCGCACCCATGCTAAGCGCAGTACCCACCCTATCCGTAGGCTAGCTGCGGACACGGGTCGCCGCCGCCGCGTCTGGCTGTTTGGAACGGACCGTAATAACAACAACAGCAGTATAATATGAGATAATCAAAATAATAATAATTATTATTATTGTTATTATTTTTTCGGTGCGGCGGAACTGCAGCAGTATATATAGACATTAGACGTGATATTATGTTATTATACACATTTTCTACACCTTCAAATCCGGCCCCGGATTGGACCGGCGAGTGAATGTCTATTATAATATAGGTATGTAACATAGACGTCGGTGGCCGTGCAAAATTCAATAGTAAAAATGCTGAAAAAACATGATTTATTTTAGGAGAGTCAACATCCATCAGGTAATTTCAGATATTTGTGAAACAGGCTCAGAACGTGATGTTGCAGGGATTTTGGGCAACGGTAGAATTAGTTCCACTATTCCCCGGCGCCTCAGCTTGGTTGCATTTTAGGTAGGTACCTATATAATATTACTTACAACAGAGGTGGGCTATTTTAGTGGACTTGTGATCGACCTTGAGTTTTTTTGGGTTGTCGTGATTGACATCGCTTATCTCGATTTAATTAAATATGATCACAAAAAAAAAAATAATTTACATATTTGTTTATAATGACTGAGTAATAACAAATAAGAGTCGGGAACGACTTGTTAAAAAAAAAATTAACAATTTGACATTAACATTTATCACTAGATATAGGATGTTGATGACTTTTGATTTTTTTCCTTCTAATTTTTATTCTATAAAACGGTATCTTGACCAAAAATTCGTTTCACGCTCCCTTGCTTCATTTTTTTTTTGCATTTTTAGCTAGGAAATTATCTTGTAATTCTTATGCAATGTGGGACGTTTTTCTCAGATTTTAGATGTGTGGGTTTTTGTTGTATTAATAATTTTTTTTTACTTCTATTTTACTTTTTTAATTGATTTGTTAATAATTTCATACGTATATTTTTACTGTAAATAAAACTTAAATTACAATTTTTTCTATCGTTGTCTATTAATTTTACAATTCATATTTTAACTCATTATCACACTGTTATCTTTAATAATAATTATTATTAGGTTCTAAGCGGAACGATGAATGTACCTATTGATTTTACATCAATGTGTGTTTTGAAATTTTTTTGCTTGTGTCATTACCTTTTGGGACGGTAATAATGCTTTATTAGCATTTAAAGTTGGAATTTCGACAAAATGTATCAAATTATTTTGTACTTAAATCTTAAATATTTATAAAATGTTCAACTTTTATAGTTAAGAATCATAACTTAAACACGAAGCTGCAAACAATATAAGTTTATTATGTAACCAAATTCTATAAGTATAAAAAAACACCGTTTTTTCATAGTTATTTTATGTTCATGTTTTGATATAGGTACTTAATTATATTTTATTCCTTTTTTTTAGAACCAAGTGTCACTGTTTTTCTTTACTCCTTTTTTATTTTATCTTACTAGTGGATACAGAGATGTTGTGGTGAATAACACTTTTAGGAAAAACAGGTAGTAAGACACTGTAGTACTTACTTTCTCGTCCAGCACTCGTTATCGTGGTCAGTCGAGAAAGAGTAAGACTTTGTCTAGGTAAAAAACATCTCACCCTCGAACATACAGTACTCGTTATCGTGGTCACCAAAAGGAGAACTTAAATAAAACTCATACAGCAGGTGTCGATAATTTATTCGTTCGACGGTTAGAGAATCGGAAACCGTAATATATTTGTTATATACGTCAAGCCTTGCGTGGCGTATACGACAAAGTGGCGCCCAACATAGGCTCGATACTTCACGGGATTACCTCGAAACATTGTTTGTTTTAATTTTTTTTATATATATTGTTCGTGTTTATAAATTTTTTTTTTGGTTTTTTTATTTTACTTGAGTGTAAACGTAGTGAATAAGTACATGAGCCGTCCGTAAAGTGTAAAAAAAAAAAAGAAGAAGCATAGAGGTTTTCAATACAACTCTAAAGAAAAATAAAGAAAGAAGTATACAATGCTCAGAGCAACCAACTTCAAGTCCAAGATAACACAGAATCAGTCTAAAAAAAAAAAATATTTTGATTAATTAAACATTAATAAATTAATATGTATATTTTTTCCTTTTAAGGTTGTAAAATAGAATTTAAGAAAAAAAAGAGATTAGTTTTAAGACAAAAAGGGTAAAATAGGATTAAGTTAGAACAAAAACCATTATTCTTAAGATAAAAAAAAAAAAAAAATGTAAAATAATACGATTAAGAAGAAAATTAACAATTTATTTTAAGGTACCTAATACCTTTTTTTTTAACAAAAACAATTAAATATAAGTATAATAACAAATACAATTGTAACATCCGTATATATGTATAATATTAATTATTATGTATGTCTGTATGTCACACGTATGTATAATAAAAAAAAATAGAATGTATTTTCAGCATATTCAACAAAATTCATTAGACACCGAGTCACTACAATTCACTGAGACAAGGGACGAATTTAATATTTTAAAAATAGACAATTATAAGCATTAAACTAATAACTATAAATATAAACAGGAAATTAATTTTTCATACAAAAGACAACATACAAGTAAAGATTTGAAGAGCAAACATATAGATATAAGAGTAAAAATTACAAAATCAAAATTCCAGAAAAAAAAACAAGCAAGAAATAACCAAACCGATACTTCGGTACCTTATATAAAAAAAAAAGAAGAAGAGGAAGCAGAATAAACCACTACAAAACTAATAAAAAAATATATACCATAGATAACACATTACCCTAAGAGGAAAAATAACAAACATTTACTGCTATTTGTTAAAATAAAAATATTAAACTTCAAACCGAGAAGAATCTCTAATAAGACTTTTTTCTACTCCAAACAAGGACCAATCAATAGATTATCATAAAATTATATTCATGTTTTTTTTATCATAGGTGCACATTTAAGATTTATTTTTGAAATAGGTAGTAAAATTAAAATTAACATTTAAGCATAATTGTATAGTCAACGACTCGAATAAGCCAAGACAGTAACTTAGTGATAAAATAAGTTAGTTTTTAACGTAGTATAATAAGACATTTAGGTATATCTAACAATAGCCTTAAAAAATGAGGGCTTTTTTTCAAAAAACTAAGGGGACTGTTGTATATTATAGACAGTTGTCAAAATAATATTATCTAATATATATGTTAAAAAGGTGTGGATATTTTAAATTGTAAATTATTGAAGTAGGTCAGGCCAGTGTTGTATATATAACGAAATTATAAAATAACATACGAAGCAGAAATCAATCAACCAGAGTCAGCAAAATTTCTACTACTTAAGGCGACGTCCGCGACGGGAGCGGGTCTGTTTTTGTTTCAATTATTGTAGTAGCTAATGAGCAGTATTTTTACGTTTTTTTTATTTATTTGTTTTGATATACTTTACCATATTTTATTCCTTTTTTTTAAAACCAAGTGTCACTGTTTTTCTTTACTCCTTTTTTATTTCATCTTACTAGTGGATACAGAGACGTTGTGGTGAATAAAACTTTTAGGAAAACCAGGTAGTAAGAAACTTTAGTACTTACTTTCTCGTCCAGCACTCCAGACTTTGTCTAGGTAAAAGACATCTCACCCTCGAACATCCAGTACTCGTTATCGTGGTCAGTTGTTCGGGAGTAAAGTAACCTTAGAGTTGTATAGTGTAAATCCTGTTGGATTTCTATTTAATTATCCTTTTGCGCAGTACTCGTTATCGTGGTCACCAAAAGGAGAACTTAAATAAAACTCATACAGCAGGTGTCGATAATTTACTCGTTCGGCGGTTAGAGAATCGGAAACCGTAATATATCTGTTATATACGTCAAGCCTTTGCGTGGCGAATACGACAATAAGAATGAATTCACCTATAACAACATGTTTTGTATTTGGTTGTGTTCTTGATATTTTAAATTTAAAGTGGGTAACTCACATTTTAAAATTGTAATATTTTATACAATTTATACTTATTCAACCATTGTAAATTATAATCAAAACTAATGTACCTACCCCACTTACTGAATAATAAAATAGTATAGATCGAGTATCGACGCACTAGTTACGTGAATAAAACATACTATTCTTAGTTAGAGTATATTTTACGTTTTGTATAATTAGCTAGACTCATATATATTAAATAATATTATTTTGACAACTGTCTATAATATACAACATTATATATAAAAAAAAGAACCTATCAGGGAACTGCCGAACGAAATTTACTATGATACACACGTCTTATTGTTGATGCCTCTGGAAGTATGTTAGCCTATGACCACCCAGATAAAAAAATCACTCATTTGGAGAATTAGGAATTTGGTAAGAAATTTTAATTTTGTTGTTTGGTATTATTAGAAATTGATTATTAATTTTCCAATATGGTTGAAGTAAAATTTTTAAAGTTGGGTGCCAGGCTGAGGACTGACCTCAATGTATATGTAACTGAATTCTAACTACGGTCTGTAGTATTCATATTTAATTTATTGATAATTCAGGAAATTTGGACAACTCAAACTTTTTTAACTCGAAATCGTATGTATTATACCTCGAATTTTTTCAAACTTTTTGGATGGTCTCTTGAACTTCGAAATAACCAAGTATCCAAGTTCAACTGCATTTTATAATGATTTACATTATTGTATCAATTCGAGTCGATGTATTTTTACTGTTTTTAGGCATACCACCTTACATCGGTATACCGATTATTCTTTAAATACCGTTTGAACGGTGTATGGAACACTGCAAATTACCACCCTACCGTTAAATACCAAAGTAATTACAATTTTTAATGAAGTATGGTTACTCACTTAAGTATTTCAATCTATGTATTAAAGCGTCTTAGAAAGAATATGAAAATAAGTTTGGGAGTGGGTAATTATATACTGATATAATTGTTTTATAGAGCTTTCGTGTATTAGTATACTAACAAATAATAAGAAAAAGAATAATAATAATAACATTATTGTAACAATAAAAATATCATCAGTAGATACATTTTTCAAATAAATATAATATAAATATTGCAGCGCCCCCTATTAGTTAAAGCTTGTTCTGGAAGAGCAGTTCTTTCAACTAACTTTATACGCACTGTATAATATAATACTAATGTACACACCTTTTCTGATTACCAAAAGCAACTCTTTCATGTACAATAAGGTGTATAATTATTCATGGATGGTGCCGATGGTGGGAAGATCTTGCATCATATTTTGTTCCATGTGTGTATTATTTTAGTTCTATGTAATTATTAGTTATTAATTTGTATAAAATCATAATTACTGCATCTTATTTTATAAGATATTAATGGAATAAATTATTTACTATAGCAACACACTTTATCTTATACCTCATTGTCATCTTATTATTTTGCAAAAAAAAATATTCCTTAAGAGGACACCACACCCGCATGTGATAACGATACTTCAGTTTTTAAGCTAGGTATGCTTGTATAATAAATGTAAATTAAAAATTATCATAACTCACTTAAAAACTGAATTATTGTAAAATACTTCCAACAAAACACAGATAAAGTTCTTATACCATCAAGTTTCATAATAGGTTAATTCACTCTAATTTTTAAGCTAACGCCATAAAACTTGAAATGCCGAGCGTAAATTCGGTATATGTTACTCGTTTGTAAGACGGAGACAACACATGCGGGTGTGGCGTCCTCTTAACCGACAATACTATTCAAAGTAAAGTGGTAAAAAAATCTATTTTTATTTTGTTCTGTCTAATTGTCTAATTTATATTTTTACCACTTTCGTGACACGAAACAGGTAAACGCCTACTAATCATTGTTTCATCGTGTTAGCCATCATTAGGTCTATAATAATATGAAGTTAATGGTCAGCCGGATATGCGTATCGATGCCCATAACCCCATATCGGTACCGGTCGTCGTTTAAATTTACACGTACACGCATTGGGTATTTGGGTGTTTAAGTGCGTAAAACAGCTGGCTACCATCGGCCCTGCACTCCTGTCCGTAAATAATTTTAACAATGATTAATAATAATAATAATAATAATAATACAATACAGCTCGTAGTTTCCGCCTGCATTCGCCGACAAAACCCGCTCTCGTTAAATGCGCCTGCGCCGATCGTTTATTAGGTGCGTATACAACTGTGTATAGGTGTGTATACTATGCAATATATAATATACAATATACATAATATTAATGCTATAGGTATATTATAGAATATTATATTATATTATTATAGTAAACTACGAAATAACAAAAAACACTCGGACGATGACGAGGGGCGCCCCCTCCGTCATATTAATGATTATTGCTGCAGTGCCCGAGTAGATATATAAATATATATATATAATTTACGTAATAATATTATTAGGTACCTATATTATATTGTATAATATAGAAATATGTAAAAATGTTATTTCCGTACACGGCGTCGAACACGTTATTAAAATAATAAAAATAAAATAATATTATTACAACGATAAGAGTAGATATGACTAAATATATATATATGTAATATTATATATGGAGTGTACGAGTATTATACGACGAAGAGATAAAGTCAATTAAAAAAATCATCCGCGTTGGCGTGAGAGATTAAGCCGGGCGCACGCGGGTTATAACTTATAATATAGTTTAATTAAATTTACCATAATATTGTAATAATCGCTGCGCTCGTACCACGGACGGTGCTGCTGCGGTATACCCTACCTGTATTTTATAATATATGTACACGTAGGAAATATCGTTGGAATACGACGGGCGCGATGAGATTATACGCGCGCCGTCGTCGGCCAGTCGGTCGGGTTGTTTTAATTAAATTTACCGTGTTATTATCGCGTATTTTAATATAATTATAATTATTTTTTATTTTTATTATTAATATTATTATTTTTCTCCGCGTTACGTACAGCTAATGCACGTCTGCACGTCTGACCACGCCGCCGGTAGTTGGCTGTGCAGTCATCCGCTACCTACTCCAGTTTATTTCTCATTTTTCGAATAATATATATATCATATTATTATTATTATGTTATAATATAGCGTTTTACACTAATTTATTATACAGTGTGAACTTGTTTACTATCGTCGACCGGGAAAAATCTTATCTCAGATTGAACTGTTATATATAAGTTACACATGTATACATATTGTTTTTGTTGTACATCGACACTCTAGTTTTTTTTCATTTAAAAATTAAAAGTCTAAAAACTATTATGTGTGTACATCTTCAAAATGTACTGACGAAGACTCTATGGTCTGTTTTCGTAATTATTATTTAATCATCACACGTGTGTTTGTAAATATTAATTGTATACACGGCGCAATGAATATATAGGACGAACAGCCCCATAGTTAAAAACAATAATACTTAAACTTTTCCTTGAACTATATTTGTATTTTGTTTCTCGAGATGTGACTTGTGCTCCGATTGGTTTATTTAGTTATATCAGACCAGACGTATCTAAGGATATTAATAACAGTGTAGGGACTGATTAAGGCGCACACTAATGCAGTGAAAAAATTGCATTAACCATTAACCAGGCCGCCCCTTTAGCAGTGCAACGGCACTGGCCTATAAAAACGTAATGAGGTAATTCGTAAGAATATAAAGAACAACAATTAGTTGTTACAAAAAGTAGTTATCCTTACGATTTTAACTTTTCAGCCTATGAACTTAAATTTCTCCCACTAATAACAGTGATAAGAACCTAATAAGTTACCAGTGTCATTACTATATTAATAAACAATTAACAATTATTAACAGTCAACATTAATAATCTTGAAGATTTAGCTTGCCACCAATAAAATAATAATTATATTACATTACATTATAAATATATTAAATTATTAAATTAATTATTGAATCGGCAATTAACTTAATTTTATATTATTTCATCTTTTAAATACATTATTATGTTTATTTGTATGTTATGAATTTATTTCAATACTCAAAATGTATATGTACTTGTATCATGCATTATCGAATGTTCCTATTCTTATCAGAACTACAATAGGTCTAACTATGGGTAATACACATACACTAATACTTCAATAGGCTATACAGTTTATATGGAAAACATAAAAAATAGCTGTCTACGGTTTTCACGAAACTGAAATTGAGAGTGCCTTATTTTATCCCTTTATGTGTTAAAAGTTGAAAATTTCATTCGTAACAATTGTAAAAACATAATATTTGTGGCTTTCTCTCAATGTGCGGTCAACCAATGAACGTGGTCTACTGGTCTACCTGGTAATGCTGTGACGAGACCGTCGAAATTCGCACTGTTCGAGCCGGTTTCAAATGTAAATATAATCATAATATTTATATATATATGTATATGATTTAGGTTATTTACAGATAGACATAATTTATTATTAATATTACATTATAGGTATAAGAGATATTATAACATTCGATTAATTTCATATTATGTATATACACTGACGCTAACAAGTGCACCACACACGTGCGACGGTACCTTTTATAGGTATTCTGATAATAGGTACCTCGATTAAATCCATCTTATATGGATAAGCGTATACGTGTACTCTGTCTGTATACACAATTAATTTTCTATTCATCGGAAACGATTTATCTGGAGATTCGGTGCCGACCACGGTGACGCGGTGTATATTACGCTTGATGGGGAAAATATATCATCCGGTCGACTGGTAAAATATATGATACAGCACTACAGCAGTAGGTATCCATTTAAGTAATAGACCTTGTTCGGCGCGTCCAGTCGGAAAAACTGCTCCGAATCTTAGGTACTTACTTCCGGTTTATATGTTTACAACACGCAGGACGGGAATCCTTGAAGATCTTATACAATAATTGCTATAATAATGTTGACCGTCGTCTTTGTTGTCGTCATCGTTGTCGTCGGAAGTTCTAGTGTACAGTCGGTTAATTAGTCAATTAATTAATTAATTACGTTTTTCGTCCGACCGGAGAATATAGCGAAAAAAAATACTCGACGACGTTTCGGCGGCCCCGGCGGCCTTGAGCGCCCCACAATGACGCTACAATGCGTCGCCTCGCCTCGCCTTCGTCGGATAATTATCCCTAACCGAGTACTCACACAAACACACACACATACTGTAATACAGTTTGCACGCTATATTACAATAATAATGATAGCAGCAAAATTAAACATTTTTTTTTAAATTAAATTAATTACCATCTAGAATTTAAATTAATTACATTATCTATTATCTCTCGTTGCCAGTCATTGTTCGTCTTTGTTCCTCCCACCATTTCCTTCGCCAAGAGCATTATTATACTATCTACATGTATATTCTGTATTCTCGTCTGTCATACCTATCTATAGTGGTGAGGACTATGCCCCCCCCCGCCCCCATCCGCGCATCATGAAATTACGCGTTGCGGTGGCTGCAGGGATTTAAGAAAACAATTAAATATCGTTAATTGCGTTTTGCTGTCCTTACTATGATTTAGTATCATGTTATCACATATATACATTTATGATCGTGTTGATAATTATAAGTTATGTGTATAGGACTGGACATTTGATCTCCTAAAAAAACTAAGAAAATGCCTGAAAAAATTAATTTATGCATTAAAAATCAAAACAATTCACTTGTAAAATACACCAACAATTATAACTATACATCAAAACCAAACAAACATTTACAAAATTATAAAAAGCACAATTATAATGCTACTAATACATTTATTTAATTGATGATTGATCATAAAAGTATTAAGTATCTATGAAGGATAATAATAATATAATAATATTATATATGTTGCCTGTTAGCTCATATTGTTTTTATTATTTCTATGTAATTTTAAATGAATACATTAGATTTTTCAATTAGATTTCATAATTTTTTTCAATGTTCTTTCTTATTAAAAATAACTGCAGCAATATTCATTATTATTACTCAACAATTAATTTTAATTATTTATTATTAGGTAGATATTCATAGTTTCTTTAAATAAATGGAAATAGATTTAAAATGCCTAAAATTTAATTACAAAACTAGTCACCGTATGATTTCAAGTGTTTTTTCGAATTATGAAAATATATTTTACTTCTAAAAGAATTGTACATATAATTATATAGTCTTTTTTACTTTCTACTAACTTATATACCTTTCATAAATATATTTCCCTTATCTATTAATGTTTTTATTTTTTTATTGAACTACAGTCTGCCAACTATGGCCATTAGCTGCAGTTTGTAGGAGATAACGGTTGGTTTTAGAATAAGTATATTCATTCAGGAGTTAGCAACGCCGGCCGTTACCTACACTCAGAGCGTTTCTTCAGATACGACCGTGCCTCACCAAGAAACATGTCCATTATTATTAATAATAATAATATTATTATATATTATTAGTTATTAGTTATTACTTAGAGCGTTGCACCACGTGATCAAATAAGTCAATAGTCATTGGATATGTATTTATGATTTATTTACTAAAGACCAATGAGCAAATTATTAGACATTAAAAATTGCATACATTGCCGATTATACGAGTCACGAAGATCGTTCAGAAAGTAAGGTTACAAAATTAAAAAAAATCTTAATCTGCATAATATATTTTTTAATATGGACCATCTGATACAAATTAATCTTTAATTTTTGGTTCTAGAGACATTGCTGAGTATGAAAGTAGAATTCTTTTATAATTTGTATTTTTATCACATTTATCAGTAAATGTAATTACAATGTGTATAGGTTTATTTTTTATGTTAATAAATTATAAAACTACTGATTATTTTAAAAGAAAATGTAGGCGTAGTTTAATCGTTAAACTACATTGCTGTTGATAGTTGTTATATTTATGTATCTACATATACGTATTAACTTAATATACTTCTTAATTAGTTATTTTAGTTAGATACACAAATTCAGAAACCCAATAATTAATAGGTACCTAGGTACCTAAATGCCTTAATCGGACCACTGATTACATTTGATTATGTATTATTATAATGACAGTAGTGTTACCATAAATGGAGGCACTAATGGAAATAAAATGATAATAGTGTCATTACCATATACCATGTACAATAATATACACAACACTACATGATATACAATACAGTATTAACTAATTAGTAATTAGTCATTATAAAATACCTACCATCTATGCATTTATTGTTATCGATTTAATTTCATTGCATATTTGTTTCATATAATTAATTGGCTATTCAATGATTTTACTGTTTTTTTTTTCGCAGGTTGTGCTTACTATTAATAATTATCTCAATTAATTAAAATTTTGAACGATACGGTATTTAATTGTTGATGGTAGTGATAAGAACGGATGACGGATGAGATATTGGAATATTTGAGCCTCGAGGCGTATTACTTGGAGCATGTGTACTGGGTAACGGGGGGCTAAAAGCTCTTCTTAATATGTTGTTTCTAGTTTTTACTAACAGATACTTTGTGTCGTTGTTATTAGTAGTTTTCTTATATTCTCATTAGTTATTTTATACCACAGCCCACAGGCCACATTCCATGTTGTTCAATGACTTCTTTTATGATATATCATATTTAAGACCACCTGAAGATCACTGGCATAATATTGTCTATTTGATAATCAGAAAATATTAACAATTTTGGTTATCAAATAGGACAATGTTAATAAAGCTGTACGTTTGTATTAGATACAAGAATATATACACTAAATGGGCGTCACGTCATAGTTACCTGATGGTTTTATGTATTTAAATATTTTACATTTTTTAAAGATACTTACCTATATAAATTAAATTAAAACTACAAGTGCGTTCATTACATACCTATTAAAACAAGTTAAGACATAAACATGTTTACCTTTTTGAAATTAACAGTTCCCACTCCAACCTACAAAACAAGGCAGTAAGCTATACCAAGCAGGCATTCAGGGTATTTTATATTTCAATATTTATTTTTTAATATTTTACATAATAATTAATAATCAACGAGCTAGTTCGCGATCCCGGATATTATATTATATATTTGAATATTATACAGACTGGATTGTATCTAACCTAACCTAACCTCTTAATGTAATGATATGTTGAAACCCTAGACCTTATACCTTGTTGAGTATAAGATCTTATGGTTCAAACAATTAATTAAAAAATAATATTCGTATCATTTGATGGTTATTATTATAAGGAATATATATATATATATATAGCATACATATTTTGTTAATCATATTGGTCTTATCCTGTTCAGTCGATTTGATAATAATAATAATAATACATCTGTTATTATAAAATAATTGTTTAAAAAAAAAATCGTAAATGTACCTTTATTTAATATTTTTGAGCCGTTAGTATAAACATTTATGAGATATGTTTTTTGTTTATGACTTTTAAATGGTTTGACACAACAAAAACATTATATCATCTACTACAAGAAAAAACTAAAAAACTTGAAAATAAAAACGTCTATAAATATATTGTTCAAAATATTTTTTAAATTATACTCTTTATAAAAAAACTAATGTGAATACTTGGTGAATATTTCAATTATATACTGTTATTCG
Source organism: Myzus persicae (assembly GCF_001856785.1). Taxonomy (NCBI): domain Eukaryota; kingdom Metazoa; phylum Arthropoda; class Insecta; order Hemiptera; family Aphididae; genus Myzus; species Myzus persicae. The sequence goes on along the minus strand of NW_019104132.1, from coordinate 38,005 downwards.
TTTTTGAATTACGACAAAATAAGAAAATCGTATCAATGTTAAATGAGAAATTGTTAAGTAAATTAAATTGTTAGTTTAAGGGTGAACGTAATATGTCCAAAAGTTTTACATCAAATGCTCATGAAAACATAATTTGACTTTTAAATAAACTTTTTTATTTGTTAAAAGTGAAAAAACCTTAGGAATCTTGTATTCAATTTTCAAATCTTAAACATAAAAAGAAACATTTTTATGAATCTCTAACTCAAAATCTGTCTAATTTTTGTGATATTGACAAATTTTGTCAAAATTCTAACTTCAAACTCTGGTAAGAAGCTATTGTAAATATAAGCTCAACTCTATTTTTTAATTACATAAAAAAATATTATGACCAACCATGTGTTGAGTTTTCAAGTTTTTAGACAAATAAGCAATCATTTTTTTATTGACAATATTTTTAAAAAATACTAATAAATATAAGATCAAAATATTTTGAGAAATGTATAGTGCATAGAAAATGATTGTTAACATTCGGTGAAAATTGTATGTATCTACAGCAATTTAATTATTTAGAGTTACACCAAAAATACAAAATTAATTTGACAAACAACTGATTTTGAGTACAATTTTCTGTTTTTCATTTTTAAAACTACTGGAAATGTTGACCTCTAGATTCTAGAATGCACTAACTAGATTCACTTTCCCGCTAGAAAAGATACCTTCTAAAGTTGAAATCAAACCCATTGTTTCAACTACTTGTCGCGCAGTACACCTAAAAAAAATCAATCTAATTTATGAGTAGTTACACACATTTAACAATAATAAGAAAAAAAATAAAAACAGCTTATTATTGTGTATGAGGTAGTCCACCGGAAATATTCTAACATTTCCTGTGGGCTAACCCACCCTTATTATATATTTTTTATACTTTTTAGACTTTTCTCATATTAAATTATCTGTTTTATTTGTTTTAGTTTACTAATTATCAATCTATTATTAATCTCTGTTATTAGATAGTTAATATGTCTATTTTGTTTTATATTTAACCAAACATTGTAGTATTATTATACTGCACTTGAACCCTCATGGGCGTTAACATTAATAAATAATACTGCAGTTTTCAATAGGCTACATAGGTAACTATACTATAGTATACGACGTAGGTGTTATAATTGTCTATACATTTATCATTAGTACAGATTGCCAAGTTAATGAATTAAAAACCATTTGAACATATAGAATGGTGATACCCATACCCAAAAATGTAAATGATCCTGATTAACCTATGTGACAAGGTTGTAGGTATACAACTTTCTGCCCTCCCACCACAAATCCTTTCCATGATGGTTACTTATTTCATAAAAAATAAAAACAATTCACAGTATCCACAGTATATCATATCTAAATTACATAAAATATTTGTTTTGAATGAACCACTTTTGTACTTTCTTGGTGCCATGATAATTATTACGGTTTTTGTTTATTATACGGTTGTAAATTGGTTACAGAAAAAAAAAAGTTTTTATGATTCTGCATATTTTTTTTCACAAAAACTATGAATATAAAGGTGCTGAGATTTCTTTGAAAACCCTTTTGTAACGATGGTTACATCATTACTTAATATATTTTGTTAACACAAAATGTTTAATCGACACATATGTATACATAATATGTATATTATATTTCTTATAAACATAAAATGTACATTGTGCTGACTAAATATTAAGCCCCTCCTGTTGTAAATATGTCTTACGGGTTATTATTGTCAGGCTACTGCCAAATAGTAGTAAGTAAGAGAACTGCGGTTCTTCGCGATTACCATCACGCAAAACCGGAAGTCTGAGACTGTCTCACAAATTGGTTACTTAATGTTAGTTGTAAGTTATTATAAACTTTATATATTTATGATTTTTTGAATTAATCCGCATTCATTTGTATTATTAAGATACTAAACACTTAAATATTATTCATGCTCTCCAGCTACGGTTAAAATATATTTCAAAAAAACAAACTTCTTAATTGAATATACTATATTTAACTGGTCACCCCTGACCACGTTACATCTTGGTTTTCTTACAGTTAATTATATGCTTCAGCTGTTCTAAGGTAGTGGTAATCGGTAAATAACTTGTACGTAAATTTTACTGATAACCAGTGACGGATCCAGGGAGGGGGGTTAGGGGCCCAGGCACCCCCAGACATATTAGTTCTCAATTTTTTTAATAACTCTACAGATCTTGATATTACTATATATTTCAAATTGCATGTATGTCTGGTAATATAATATTTTATTATACGTATGATTTGATGCACAAACTGAGATAGTACTATCCTTAGTTCACGGTGGACAGTGATTCCAATATTGTAATTTTACATTAACAAAAAATCGTGCCCCCCCCCCCTTTCCCCAGATATTTGCTCTGGATCTGTGTCTGCTGTTAACATGGCTTACCTCAAAGTTGTGGAATAAGATGAACATAACAAATAAAAAGTATTCAAATTTTGGACTCTGTAATTATTAAACAAACATGATTAAAATATGTATTATTGCATGAAACACTCTTCTCTGGAAAAAGCTTCGAATTGAATTAACCGATTTTAACTAGGTTTTCACAGGTATTGTATTAAATAACGAAAAAACGGAAAACGATATATGGATGGATTAACCCATGTGGTTTGTAGCTTATGGACTCAAAAACTACTCGACCGATAGTACGACGAAACAGGCAGGAATTGTATTTCGGAAAGTATTTAAATAATAGAATGACTTCAATCACGCTCGAAAATAAGCTAGAGTGTCGAGCGCTATATCCATTACGACACAGGAGCGTTGTCCAGACATCTGCCGAAATATTTCACAAAGCAAAATACACAGAAATTTGTCCGTGAACTAAGCAAGGATAGATCTACTGGGAAAACGGGAATTTTCCGGTAGGTCTCTCTCTGAATTTGGGCAATGTGGCCCTTTTTAAAAATTCTATGCTCCCCTGAGTTATTGAGTCACTCAAGTAGGTACAATAATGAATAAAACAGACATAGATCGAATAATATAGCACCGAATTTTATATTAATTGTTCATATATTCCCGGGCAAAGACAGCATGTATACAGCAGGTATTATATAATATAATATTTATATTTTATATAGATGTACGATACAAATTATTTTCAAAAACTCTCAATACCAATTATCAATAACACATATAATAATAATAATAATAAGTATGAATAAATAATATTATGAAATATTCTATGTATTGTAATATATTTTGACGTATTTAAACAGACGGACAGCTTTGATCGGCCGTCGCCTTCTCCGCCGGTAATGTTATTATAATATTATTATAAATTATAATCTACAGTAGTTGTTTTCGTTGCAGCTGTATATTAATAAACTACACACACACACACACACACACACACACGTACTTGGTTGCACGCACGCGCACTCAAACGTCTCGCAGTCGGCGGTTATTAAATATTAATCGAATTTAATAATATTTTTTCTCGACGCCCGCTCCAACCGCACACATTATAACAAAATTTTATATATTATACATATACATATATGTATTACTCATGCGTTGCTATCATATCTACGTTATTACCCATATATATATAAGTATAAAACACACACACACACACACACACACACACACACACACACACACACAGCACGCACACACACACGGACGCGTCATAATATCACGTATATGCCGGCTCGTACGTGTGTAATTTATATTTAATGCCGCCGCTGCTGGACTCGAGAGTTAATAACTATTATATTATTATACGATAAGAGGCATGCGCGCGCGCGCGAGCGGGTATCAGCAGCGGCAACGATATTATCATCATTATATTATACGACGGATCGGTTGCAGCGGCAGCGGCAGCAGCTCTCTCGCGCGCGCGCTAATCGATTTAGTTAGCCGGTTAGTTAGCTGCGGTCGGCCCCTCTCTCACTCACTCTCACTCATTCTCTCTCTCTCTCTCTCTCTCTCTCTATTTCTGTTTCTCTCTCTCTCCATCCATGTCAAAGTCTATCTTTCCGTCTGTCTGTCGGTCTTTCTCTCTCTTCCCATCGATCGCTCCATCTCTTCTAACGTCGATCCGTCACTCACTCTCTCTCTCCCTCTCTCTCTCTCTTTCCGTCGATCATGCTCTCTCCATCTCTCCCCCTACCCCGAGATCGAGATATCTATGGTCGAAGTCCGCCGCCATCCATTCGTTGTCCATCATCGGTTCTACATAACGTAGGTATGAGACCGCCGGGGGCCAATGTAATTTAGACGATGATTAATAATAACGACGACGAAAATACAGCGTGTAGTACATAAATAGTAGTAGATAATAATAATAATATATAAATGTGTGCGCGAGCCTGCGATTACTAAATATCATTAAATAACGACGATAATTATTATTGTAATACGGTCCCGGCTGTCTATATACTCGTAGTACAATAAATATTCAATTATTGTTGTTGTTGTTGTCGTTGTGTATACGTTACCTGTACCGCCAAACCACTCACTAAGTCACTAACTACATACAAGTACATATCAATGTGTTATTATAGGTATCGTGGTACACATGGACACTTAATAATATTATTATCAGTAGGTCGAATAGTGCTAGAGGGATGTCTTGTCTGCCCTACAATAATACGTACATGATTTTATGTACCTATATCATATTATTATATAGTAGGTATAGGTAATCATCATATAGATAATGGATCCGATCGTTTGTATCAGTGCCTATAATTTATGCATTTTACAACTGCATACAAAATATTTTTATTATTCCTTCTGAAAAAAAAACAGATCATTATAATATTAAGTATACACATTAATTAAATCACCTATGTTGGAATACATTGTACATAATATTATACTCGAGGGTTGGCAGGTTAATGAAAATAATTATCTCAAATAAAGTCGAGTTAATTGAACATAAGTTGAAGATCACACACTGCAAGCTTATCGTTAACAAATAATAACTTTAACTCACCAAGTTTATTAAGATGGAAAGTATCAATATTAAAACTCAATATTAAAAAACTTAATGTCACGATGTATTATAAAGTTTATACATTATACTATGCAAGACTACAAAAACTTGGCTATTTTCAATAACTGAATACATTTTAAAATTGTATACTTACACAATTCATTGGTCAATATGCTTTCAATCCATGTGATTAATATTAATCTATATTTCGTATGGCGAATATACTAGATTGAGGTGTATTGTACAGCAAGTTTACTCTAAGTCATGCGTTAAATTCTGGTAAATAGCCTATATTAAATCTTTTGAAGATATTCAAATTGATTTTAAAATTAGGCAATGATAGCTGTAAGTAATTACGTCCTATACAAGACATTACTTATCCAGTCATCGTCATCATGTATATTCATATCAGTCCTACAACCATCTAATTATCATCGTTGTTGTTGGACGGCCTGAACTACAATACGAGTATACTGCTAAGGCTTATATAAATATAGTTCTAAATAGCGGTGTCGCCTCATGCCCCCATATAAAATATTATAATAGCCAGAGATGATCAGTAGGTCTACTATGTTATACATAATATATTTGTATACAATGTATTATATTATACATTCGTACGTGGATGATCGGTAGAGATTTAGAACGCAGCGGTGGTTAATCGCTCGTGTGTAATGCACGCGTGCGCTACCCGTAAGCCGACAGTGCAACGACCGCCTTCGTCACTTTATACTAATTTATATACAACTAACCTAATAGTGCAGGTGATCTAAGAGAGATCCAAGCAGCAACACAGAAACTCAATAATGTAGTTGGAAGTTGTTGTAAATGTACTAAAATTGTCAAAAAAACATACAAAAATTCATATAACCTTCAAATATTTTGTTTGTTACCAATTATGCAAGTACCGACTTCGCCTACGTTTTAGCAATATTGCAGTTTCGAATTTTATTGTAATTAACTTCAATGGTATACGCTTAAATATAAAATAATATATTATGTAACAGAAGCTTTTATTGGCTTGTGAAAAATCTGATAAAACATAATAAACCAAATTAATAGGTTAAAACGTATTAGCATAAGTCATTATTTATGTTGTAATATTTTGTAGTTGTAAATATTGTATTGTGTATTTGCGTATTTTAATTTTGTATAATTTATTGTTTCACACTACTTTACCACACATCTTGTAGTACACATTTTGTAAATTATTTTACAGCAGTTATTCTAGCAATCAATTTTAGTTGGTTTACTATTGTTAAAAAGGAGGTCATAACAAACACTCTAAATTAAACATTAAATTACTTCTCTACAAATCTCTTCTGAAACCAATTTGGACCTACGGACCTATTCTGTAAAAATATTAGAATTACGATACACAGGCGTATAGGCTTCGTGAGTGATGTATTGTATATGTGATGAATTTAAAAAAAATAATAAAACTCAAAACTAAATATATAAAAATCCGATGTCTTGTAAGTCGTGTTGCACACACACCACACACACACACACATTATTGAATGTAACGATACAATGAATTCAATAACGATAATCGCGTGATTAGCCGACGTTGTAGACCACGACATATAGCTGTGTAGGTGTCAACGTAATGACTAATGACCTATAGTGGGCAGTAGGGTTACCGGTCAATGGGGCCGAGGTTTTATTTAATAATAATTGATATACATTATGCATAATAATAGATATGCAATTCCCTTCCTCTTGTGTTGTGATTACAACTGGTTGGACTGGTAAAATTCATTTTATTACTGCAAATGTGGTCCACCATAAAGATTAGATTTAGATGTCAACAATTATGTTATTGACATGCATAACAATATAACATGTAATATTATATAATATTTTATACAAATAATAATTTAGGAATTAACAGTATTTAATATCGATTTACAAAAAACATAAAATAACATTTAAAATATTTCCGTTCTACCTCCTTACGGTCTTCCGCATACCATCATTTATATCCTTCGCGTACCATTAGTTTGTGAATCACCGGTATTCTGTATACGAGTAGGTTGTAGAAAATGTTTGTCTGCATAAATATTTTTAGTATCGTTGTTTTGTGATGGGGTGGCAATCCTGCACCTATTGTTATCTGGACCCTTCCCTCCCACATAACATTCACTGGTACAGGGGAAGGTATGCGTCTAAAAAAAAATAAATTTCCTCCTGTCTGCTTCTTCAAAATTAATACACTTTCAGGGTTCACGAGCCATATACGAACTCTCCAATTTCCATAATATACAATCCGTACAAACGTACAATAATAATTATAATTTCCAGTGATTAGTGACCCGTCGTCCGGACTGGCTGTGCAAGCGAGGGTAATCTATATTATACCCATATACTATATGTGTCTATATATAATATGTATGCCTATTTTGGATATAATATATTATATCTAAATACCGAATATTCTGGTGCCGAGATTAAAATATTATACTTCGTGCCGATGAGCGGCGGCGGACTACGCCCAATTTCGTACGCCGGAGAATTTCATTAACCAAACTCGGCGGCGGCGGCGGACGACGGCGGCGGACGACGGGGTAATGACGGCGAGAATAATAATGGAAAAATTAGTAGCGAACGAGTAGGCGGAGGGGTGTACCTACCTAGTACCTATACACAAGAGGAAAAAAATTAACCGTCTAATAGGTAATAAGTAATAACAGTAGGTACCTGCATTGCGATATAATATTATTTACGTATAATAACATATACTCGGCCGAGAACCTATATAATATTTTAATGTAGGTGCACGATGCGCGCGTAGAAACTAGTTATTCGTCGTCGTCGTCGTCGTCGCCGTAGTCGTCGTCGTTGTCGTCGCTGCCGCCGGCGTCCTTCATTACCATAATATAATAAACGAAATAATAATCATAATATCGCGCACGCCGCTCGGGTACCTTGTAGTAATATTTTGTAATTTAATTATAATCACGGCGACGGCCGAGGCGCGGTCGCGGATACTCGTTAGCGTTTCCAACGAATTAACCGAAGTCGCCGCCGCTGACCTTGGCCTATAATTACTATACACACCACCGGGTTATGTTATTATAAGCGGTAGCGCGGCGGTGTGGGAAATTTAATTTAAAAAAATAAAAAATAAACCGCGATCGTTTATTATTATATCGTCGTTCGTCGTTATTATTAGTTATGAGTTTTTTTTTTTATGACAGGCATCCGTAAAGCAGGAGGAACCGCGAGGCGTAGGGTAAGTTTTGGTGAGACAAATTTCACGGTGCTCCGCTTCGGTTCTTACACACCTCGTGGGCTGTAACAAGGGGTTGTTTGTGTAGGTTATAACTTATAACTCAAAGGTCATGGTAAAACGATGAATCTATTAGAATGGCAATAGACGCTTATTATTACTACTTTACAGGAGAGTAATATGAAAATGTTCATATGGGTGTGGTGGGTAAGTAGGTATACCTATAGGTACTTGACCGAAATTTCGCTTGTTCCAAAAATTAAAAATTAAATGTTTCATTATTTAAATGGCCCGGTTTAAACTTATCTCTAATCATTTCCTATCATTACCTATAATCATTTCGTAGACCCTATCAATGGCTTCTTTTGCCTTTTATCAATCGAATAACATTCGAGAATGTGGAATGCAAAGCGTGTACCTAAACACAATGTAATCATGACATTGCGCTGTTCTAGACAGATTCGGTCTAGTTTGAAAAAATTTAGAAATTACATCTTATTTTTTAGAACTGAGTTTTGGTAATAGGCGCATAAAATCCCACTAGGAGTGAGATCACAATTCAAAGGACAAATTATAGTATATTTGGTTTACTTATTTTGGCGTACTTTAAGTATGTATCAATATTTATTTTAATGTATTGCATACTAATTACTATGTAAATAATACAATAATTTTATTCCTGAAATATTTTATTAACTATAGGATATGCAACGTACATTATACATGATATTAAATTACTTACAGACATACAGTTTAAAAAATTGCAAGGGATGGGCAACGGTTTCTTCACCAAAGAAGCCGTCGATGTATAGGCATAGACGCCGAATATCTTCCACATTTGTGGGCCATGATGATTCGTTCCGCCGCCGCACACCGCTCCCGTTTTGATGGCCAGTCTGCACGTCAATGCATACTACTCATTTTTATGTAATATATTATACATAACGGTATACATCAAAATTGTGTATTTTTAAACGGGTTAATCGATAACTGTCCAATGAAATACTGGATTATAATAAACACAATACACTTTTTTAATTTGTACGTGAAAAGTAAACAACGGTATTAATGAACTATATAGGTATTGTAAGTGCCAAGCTGCCATATAAAAGTGATTTGACTAAAAATTAAAGCAAGACAAAGATGGTCTAGATGGGTTTTAATGATATTAATATTATAAGGACATTTTTACAACAAAAGCGTACGAAAACATGAGCTGTAATAAATTAGGTATGGTAAGAGAAAAAACCAGTAGCGCAGGTGACGTCGTCGTTGTCACGGTTTACCTGCCCATATAGCAGGTGCTTTACACTTAAACACTTGTAAATAGTTTTAATACAGCGCATTATATAAAAATAAAAACAATATATATATAGTTATTCTATACAGTTACGGTTGTCAATATTGTGTGTTCGTAGTAAAATAATAATAGTTTGTATTCTTATACACGGCAAGTCATAACAGTAAATAGTAAAATACCTAGGTACTAAATAGCTGCAAATCACCACGCGCCGTCGCAATAAATAATCGTGAAAAAAAAACAAACCTAATATAGGCAATCGTCGCCGTGGGGTCGTTACGCACGGTGATTACAATAAATTAGAGTATATAGACGTATTATGTACTTGTAGAATATGCACGAGGCGTTTATAATAAATACGCACCATCATATAATTAGTATTTTTTGTTATATTTTTTATGATAATTACTAATTAGTAATTACCTAAGATAATTAGTCGTTTCCTATGTATTATTGTGTAGATATTAGTGTTGAATGACAATTATCGTTAACAGTTTATTTATATGTATGTGTAGCAACACGTCTTGGGCAATAAAAAGCTACACTTGACTCGTAAAACGTAATAAAATAATTATGGTAAGTTAAAACAATAAAATACATACATTTGTGACCTATATGCTATAGGCTATTTGCTACTTATTATATAAACACAAAGAAAAGTAATTATCATAATAAATTACAGCCGATAGACATTAATGTACATAAAATCAGTATATTGTATTTTTAATTATTTTCATTCGATTTATTTTAATTTATAAATTTTAAAATATGTAAGAATATATTAAATACATTAAAGGTTTAAGTGTATAATAATATATTATGTACACCTTGTAATTATTATAATTATGGTTCTGTAAAAAAAAAAACCTAACAATTATTCAATAAAAATAAAAATATAGACTGTAGTATTTTATAAATTTTTGATTTTCAAGTAAGCCAATAAACAATATTACAGTCCTTTTTAGTTATAATATTATACAGAAAAAAAACATTTTCAATTCATAACATATTTGGGATATTTCTTCAATTTAATTGTAACAAATGTGAACAAATTTGAATAAAAACAAATACTGATTTAATGACCAATAAATCGTTTACTTCGATATAGCAAATAATAAATATGCCATAGTATTAATAATTAATAAGGTTATAGGTTACATACCTAGGTATTTGTGTTTAACCTACGGGTTACATCACTTACATCATTATGGTATGAACGGCTTTTACAATTATATAATATAGTTGTAATTATACTTATTGTACAGATTGTTTTATTTAATTTGTTTAATAATAATAATTTGAAAAAAAATTAATTGCTGTTACATAATTTTCAAAGCGTAAAATATTATATGTACCTATTAAATTATTATAAATATAAAATATATTTAACATCGAATTATCAACAGTTACCTTTATTGTAGAGGAGCTTAGAAATATTTTTTTATTATACTTTATTATTTATTATTAGGGAGAAATAAGTGATCCTAGTGTATCGTATATTATAGTAAGACGAATATTTCCGTTATAAAAATAATTGTAGCTAGTAACTACATTTTGTAAATTGTACATAAATATTTATAGACAGACTATTTTTACACATTCATTAACTGTAAGTATATAGTGAAAAACTTTACCAAGTCAAATCATGGAACATAAAACAATTGGTTTTGGTTTTTTGTTATATTGCATTCCTATAGAGTATAGAATACACATGCATTCTTTCATTTCCTTGTCTTTTGCATCTAAACTTTAGTTGAAGATGTTAGCACACTATTTGTTTTTTTATTTATCTAATCCACCCTCGAAATAGTAAAGATAATAAGTTTCATTACTCACAATGACAATTTATTTATCTTTTAATATTTTCAAATAATTTAATTATAATTTGTATCTATAGTACCTCATTATTGATGTATTTAAGCATCTCGTCAATTTGCTATTTGTGTCTAAGATCATGATGTTTTTCTTTTCTCCGTTCAAATTAACATTTGGTCATTTCTTGTTTGTTTCGACTGCTGATTGTATTGAATTTTGTAGTCACGTCTTGTATAAAACTTTTACTTAAAAATCTCAATGATAGTAGTAGTAACCTGTTTTAACCACAATTCAATTTAGTCTTAGCTCTAAAATGAAGTGAAAAATGCAAATATGTATTGACAATTTTGGTGCTATAATAGCTATAGTGCTTTAGAATTAGAATATGTGCTTTGGACATGTCAACATCTATATAGAATATAGTATATGTATACCTATGTGACCTCAACCGAATAAACAAAAGTTGCAGAAAACGAAGGATAAAGCACAAACCTTCTGATGTTTACAGTTCTTGAGCGGATGACAAAATGTCTCCAGGAACAGCAAAAGCTTGTCGAAGATTGTGCCATCAGTTGACAGCTTAGACATTTTCTAGGAATTGTTTCTAGTCATAGTAGATTTGTAGGAAACAGAACATTAGTTGTTGTTTTTGGGTATAGTAACTAGTAAGCACTAGTATTGTGGTATGTCTAGGAGCCTTCGCCGCGTGTGAATATAACGAATAGCAATAATGACTAAAAATAAAACTGTTCAATATATTTATAAAGTTATATATAATATATATATATAACTTGATTTCAGAAACTAAATACAATTTAGAAAACCGGACGCCGGCGGCGGTATAACAGCCCCTGCTGGGGTCACTGTTGCGGAGAAGAGGGGGCTCTCCGGCACTGGTCCATTAATTAACAACGTAAACTCGACTAATCGGCATTTAACCTCACGTCTGTCTCCCTCCCGCCCACTATCTATTTTTGAGTCCGGAGCCTAATTGCGCGTGTATATAATATAATATAAGGCCCGCCACAGTCGTTTAAAGAAATCAGTATCACGTACACACACTCGAATAAAACGATCGTTAACGACTAGCACTAGATATTATATAATATAATGTATTATAGCCATTTAGCTCGAATATATTAATTATACATCACTATTACGTTTAACTATATATAATATATATTAATATATATATAAATAATATTACCATTGCCCTATAATAATATAGAGTTTATAGACTATAATATAACAACTAGTTTATGGGTTAAATACTATTCTATATCTCCTGCGTATATTATTGTATTTGTGTACCTACATGTGTTACCTACATATAAGTAGCCAAGTACGAACCTGCTATTAAAAAATATATCATATTGTATAGATCACGTGTTTAAAATATGTAATTGTATTCGTTTAAGCTATACCGCGTAATCTATTTTAGGTGGCTACGAATATGATGAGTACCTTTACCCAAATCGATTAAAAGCATATTGTGGTATATGGGAACGTTATTTTTTTCGTTTCGATCTCAGAGTTGAATGACTTGAACAGTTTTCTATCCAAAATACTTCTTGAAGACTAAATACACTATGGGGAGGTATTATAGGTAGAATATTTTGTGCTGGACGGTCCACACTTCTGTAGGAATGGGATGCAGTCATATTGATGGAGGGATACTCCAAAGACAATGGTAAGTTGTTGAGAATCATTATCGACTATATTATCGGATTTAAGAGCTAATACTAAATCTAAGTAAGACGATGCAATGATGCATATTATAATAATATTTCATTTGAAAAACAATCTTACACGAATGTCAACTCAATAAATTATACATAGAATATGTTGGATTAAGTGTGTATGCCATTATTTTGAATAGTAGATACTTGTAAGTGCAGATGAATATCAAAACAATTTTGTACATAATTTAGTATTTACATTTATGTATTAAATTTTCAGTTTTAATTCGATACATCACGCAACCATTTGTTGTCTCCGTCTTACAAGTGCGTAACATATAGCAAATTTAAGCTCAGCCGATCACGTTTAGCTCCGTTAGTTTAAAAATGTTAGGTTAATCGACCTATTATGAAACTATAACCTAACCTAACGATAATTCAGTTTTTAAGTGAGGTATGACTATTTTTAATCTACACTATATTATTTAGATAAGCGTAAATGGTGAAAAATTTAACTTAATAAATAAATAAATAAATTTAATTTAACGATTAAAAAAGAAAAACCCACTGTCGTATACCTATCTCTCGATGGTACACAAAATAATTGTTAATAATTTTCACACTATTAAATCACTTTATTTAAACAAAACAAACACAAAAATATTAAACTAGATGAAGCATTTACAAACATGCGGACCTGGCTAGAAAAACCACACTGCCCCCGTACCGTGGTTATTATGTTCTTAAATATAATTTTACAAACTGCTGCCTCAGCTTATTTGCTTCGTTGTCCTATTGTTAAGAATAATGAATATAAAAACAATTTAACTATTTAGCATAAAGGAATATTGGTACATACAACACCACGTACAAACACAAAAAATGTTCTTACCATTAGGTTTTATAATAGGTCGATTAACTCAAAATGTTTAACTAATGTCTAAGCTAAACGTGATCTGCTGAGTGTAAATTTGTTATGTTAATATTACACACTTGTAAGATGGAGATGACAAATGGTTGTGTAGCGTCTTCTTAAATATAATAATATACCTCGGAAGAAATTCCTTTAAAATAATATATTCTTCAAATTGAACATTTGGCAGCTATCAACTAATTAAAAACTCATAAATTGTTACTGGCTCTTCATACTAGAGATAATTAGTAATTGCAAAATAATATCGCAGTAATAGACTTCCTATAAGTTAGTCGTTAGTTAATAAATTACAAAAAAAATCTTACTGCTCAGTGCTTATATCTTGTTGATAAATGATAACTGTTTGGCACATTTGATGTATGAAAATATATAATCAATCAGGTTTGTATTTTTAATTTTTATCTTATTATACATTTACGAAACCATTTTTGCAGTTATTTATAATTGTACATTAGTATTTAGTACTTACCTAATATAAGAAAAAATTATTGAAGATGATGCGAAAGCGTCAAAGACGATTAAAACAAATACGAGTCCCTTTATGGATAATTTGTATTAATGAATATTCGATGAGGAAAAGTAAAAACATTTTTAATTCAATTACAATTTATACGAAATTAGTTTAGTGTCCATCAAATCGAAAACAGTAATTAGAAAATAAATGTCTTATATTTTATTTGTGTATAAAAACATAGGATGATGCGACTTGTATGTGTGCGTGTATATTGCTTATATATTAAAATATTACATATATATATAACATTTATAGGTACAAGCTAATTATTTTAAAGGTAAATCACTCTTTTTTTAGAAACAAACAACGTTATAACGTTATTACAATTATTTTTTTTTAGGATAATTCAAGTCATTACAAAACAACACTTTTGAATGCACAAGAAATACTTTTGACTATTTGTATTTTTAATTTTTTTTCTTTTTACAATGACAATATGCATAATACATTATTAACTTCATATCCTAAACAGAATTTTAATTAATAAAAATCAACATTTAAACGAGTACCTAGTTAATATTAATGCCAACTAATACTAACTTATAAATATTTTAACTTGTTAATACTAATTCAAATAATTATGATTTTGTTCATTTAAATTTTTAGGGAAATAATAGCTGTCACACGAAAAAGTAAAAATACTAATAATAATAATTTTTTATTACAAATGTTAGTATTTTTCAAGACCACGAGTGTTTACTATTATGAAATAATCACTTGCAGTACAGGGTCTCGGTGCCTGCACTTGTCCTCGTCTATAATATAATCCTACCCAGCTAGCTAAGTCTCCTGCTTAAATCTTAAAAACGTGACTCTCTGGCACACAAAACATTTTTCAAAATCGCCTTTCAAAAATATTAAAAAGTTTTATGGATGGCGACAAGCTGTGTGCGGTGATAGCCAGTGAGATACCTTGTATAGTTGTGTATATATTTATATATAGGTATAGTACATATTATTATATAGCCCCGATAAATTACTAAAATAGTAGTAAAACGTGTCGTGGTCGCGTATACAACACGACAGCTATCGCCAGCGGTCAATGTTTTACCACACTCTTCATTCTTATATATTATATATTATTATTATAATACACTTCCATAGAATACCATAATAGTATTCATGTACATACAAATACTCGTGTTGTACATCTGGTATATTCTAACACGTTGTCGTCGTACATATTACACGCTATGGCCTATACATATACATATGCACAGATATTATGACGTGTGTGGTGTGCGGGATTTTACGGGAGCTCGCCGCGATAATTGGTAATTTAGTAAACGAATTATTACGAGAGACCGTTCACCGAGGAGGTATAATATATTATATTGTCTAAAATATATTATAACTTACAGTAGCAGTGCCGCAATGAGTATAAGTAAGTAGGTAGCTGTTAATATAATTCGAGTGCCCGAGTGTGTAATACGTTTATGCTTGTATAGCTGGGTGTAGGTGTGTGTGTTGTGATGATGGAGCGAAAACACTAAGAAATATATAGGCAATAATAATGACAGTAATAATAATAATAATAATACCGAGTACAATATATTATACATTATTAATATTATTATAATAACGAGTACCTAAAGCGGTGGAATCCGACGACGACGAAGACGACGACGAGTGGGAACTGCAGCGGCACGGCGGGACCGAGAGCATGAAAAATCGCCTTCGTTTACTGCTGCAGCTGACAACAGCAATAATTCCGGTAGCCATTTTCCCATTACCGTCGTCTACCGCGGTCGTGGTCGTCGGTTATTATTATTATTATTATTGTTATTGTAGGTACGTAATATTTTATTATTTATTATATGCGTTATTTTTTCCTGCCTCGCCGCTGTCGTGTGCACGACGAAGAGTGACGAGTGACGTATCGACACAATATTACGATTTCCGCTCCATCTCTCTCATCACCCGGAGCTCAATAATTAGGCGTATAATATAATATACGATTTACAGCAAAAACGACCGCGGCACGGCGGGTACAACGCACCGGCCGGTATGGCCACTATATGGCTACCGACGCGCGGGCGCATAGTAATATTAATAACAACAATAATAATAAATAATATAATGTATAGGTACAAGTCTCTGCAGCATTCCTCGTGGTACCTACGTCGAAACTGGTGGTACAGAGTATATATACCAGATACCTACGCGGTCGATGATGGATAGATTTCAATATCCTACCGCGGAGGCGTATCTACGGCAGAGTGGCACACCAGACTACGTAATTGTGTCTGGATGTTGTTGATCACATTATATATATATAATAAAACCGTGTAGGTATAGATGGATTGCATACAAGACGCCGTCGATTAGCATCGTTTTGCAAAATATATTATATGTTTTTGGAGGGCATACTCGTATATCCCAATGCGGTACCCGGCACCTGCACTGCATATTGAACACTACGAATAAAATGTCAAAATCCTTTTCACTTTTTGGAGACAAATATTGATATTGACATTTTATTTGCAACATATTTCTCATACATTTGCATATTTGGTTTTACAAACGAAAGAAGTGAAAAAGCAAAAATAAAATTAAAAAAGCTGCATTGTATATATTTAACTATTTAAACATATATTTCCAAATATCAAATTTGGATTGACTTAATTTGAGACATGCAGTGAAATTCTTTCCCCCAATATTAAAACACTACTACATTAAATTGCGTGTTTGCAAACTTATTGTAGCTTCAGCAGGACTCTCATTTTCTATACTAAGAAGGTTATAATTTTTATCTGTTTTTATAATTTAATTGTTATATTTCAATAGCTTGAACTGCTTATTTAAAACATACTTGATATTATTGCGCATACCCTATGGCTATAGTTTTTACTAATGATTAATTATCACACTAATTTTGCTTGTAAGCTGTTTTATTATTATATTGACTGCTGTTGCTTTAGATTAAAAACTTGGTTGCGTTCTAAACTTCTAAGGCCGGGCGCACACTGAAAGAGTAAAACTGTTCCGAGCTGCTTGGATCAGTTTTGCTCTTTCAGTGTGCGCCCGGCCTAAGATAAAGCAATCAGATATGTGATTTGACTCTGCTACATATTCCTCTTGAAATAGAGATTACAGTCGATGATATAATTAAACGCTTTGCTTTTATAAAAACGCTTTACTAATGCTTCTACGATACAACTTGTTAATGATTTGAACAAGTTGTATCGTAGATATCTAGTATCTATGTTGACTAGATGACAATTATTATATTATATAATATATACGTGTAGAGGACTTATTGATGATATATTAATATATTATGCATAGTTTAAAATTCAAATAAAAAGATAACGAAGACATCAGCAATGTTAATAATATATTACATTTATTTTTAATTTTTATTGTTGATCAATTCACTTCAACAACAACGCGGTTATTGTCGTTAAGTGTAAATTACATTTAAAAGTTTTAAACGGATGATGCATCGTTCATTATATAATAATTATTAATTAATCCAATGCTTCTATCGTGTGATGATGTACTTTCTTGTGCTTGACCAGTTTTATACAATAATTATAATTGAGTAATTGGTTTTATAGGTGCAGAAGTCCCGATCAGTGACCAATTATGTTGGATACATAATTAAAGTCTTTAAGTGGCGCTTGGTGGTGAATTGTATACAACGCTGCCCCTTGCGAGTTACTACATATGTTGGTTGGAGACCTTATTAATGTATTACACGTGTTGTTCATGATGTAGTATTATTTCCTATAATATAATATATGTATTGGTGTATTTTTACAGTGCAACATTTTTAGTGATTTATGTGTGAATACTCGACCGATGACTTGTATAGCTTAACACATGTATAATATTAATGTATTTTACTATAATATTGGATTTTATGAATCATATTATGCCATGCGTATAAATATATTGGCGGTAACCAAAAAGTGAATCGGCTAATTATTCTGCGAACTCAAATATTCTAAATTGTTCATTTTGTGGTAAATATTATAGGGCCGCCATACTTCTCGGTTTTGAATATATAGCGTCCTGGAGTCCCGCCAAAGTGTTTCAGGACTGCCAATTGTCCAGGAATTAAACTTCAATCATTTATGTTAACAGCTTATGTTTTACTCAATATTTCAGTAGAAAAACAATATTGTTTTGATGAATGATATAATAATAAAGTTGATTACTTGATTGATTGACTATATCTAATTTAAAATTATTTTTCCAGCTTGGTTATGACAATTGTTGTCGACTGCGTTTATTGTTTTCCTGTTGCCTCACGTCAATTTTTGTTATAACTTAATAAGTGACACTTATTTCATATTTGTAACTGATATTTTTTCGGTTAAGAAGTTAATCTATTAAGCTTAACCTATTCAATTCCAAATCAATTTAAATTATACATACATAATAGGGTGTTTTGATGATTTATATGCATAGTTTCAAGTTTGTATCGTGTAGAATTCTGATTATATTTTTATCGATAAAATAAAAAATGCAACTTTATATTATAATACAGACACAATATTAACATACGCATAATCCTATTATGAAAGGAAAATATGTTACCTAATGCTTGATTGCTTTGCGTGTATAGATGATCACCATCTATTGACGGAACTCCAGTGACTAAAGTTTAGTTTGTGTAATGACTTAATTAGGAATTTGCATCATTTCTGTTTCAGGAAATAAGCCGGATTTTTAATAGGGTTATTGGAAACCAGGTTGGGCAATATTAAAAGACAGTTCAGATGTTAAATATTTTATACCCTGATGATTTTTAAATATTGTATGATTGAGTTTGGGCAGTTTGGCTATACATCTCTAATTATGGTTAACGGATGTTGAGTGTGTGGAGTGTATCGTTGGAAATATACAGTATGCAGTGGTGTAAGGCTATATAGGGTAGTACGGAGGGCTCGATATAGGAACAATTTTTTTTATTGAGTGTTATTTATAATTATATAACATTTATATAGTTAATCATCGCCGTCATGATATTATATTAAACACATATTATACAGTTGCAGCTTGCCCATCCCGGTGGCCTGGTCATCGCCGCACCAGACACGTGTCCCACCGACCGTGCAAACGAAAAAAGAAACGATGATGATATTAATAATATTATGTAATCGATCGATTGATAGCGCTCGACGCGTGAAAACAAAATGCATATAACACAAATTAATGGAGAGCTGATAACGTCATTTAGTACGGTAATCACATTATAACGTACACGTGTTTATCGCCACCGCTGGCGGAAATCAATTAATACGTGCGTTCGCAGTAGGTGGTTGGCTCTTAATTAGTTTTCTCATACACACACGTGAAAAAAACGCGTATAATGCAGGTATCCATCATTTAGGAAGGTATGTATCTGTATAATAGAACGTTGGTAACACGCATTAAAATCACCGCAATAAACCTGCGCGGGGACTATACCTAGATGTCTATTATAAATACCACGCGGTATATGCCATCAATGATCAAACACGGTACGGGTACACACAGAAAATATGTTATACCCGTGGTAGTAGTGGGTAACCCATATAGGTGTATGGGTGAAACTCGTCGCCGCCGCGCGTAATAAATTCGTTGTTCGATGAAAATCTAATTAAAACCAGTTTTGTTTTTGTTTCGCTTTGTATTACACATTTTATTATGCATTACACGCCGCGTTAATAATATGTAATGCGTTTACCGGGCGCGTATTTTATTATATTATTATTATTATTTATAATGGCACTTGTCCGCCGGCTATATATTTTAATATATTATAAATTATAATATTATGTACGTTGCTGCAGTATCTATCGCCGAGCGCGCGCGCGGTAACGAGAAGTGCGACTCTACATGAGTTTTTTATTATACTTGCAGCTGCAAATCGGTTTACATAATATTATTATTATTAGGTATTGTATTAAAACGTCGCGCGCGAAATTATCGCGTCGTCGTTAATTTCGAAAAATCGTAATTAATATATTATTATTTAGACGTAAGGTAGCTAATAATAATAATAATAATAAACACATGCATATTGCATATATTATATACGCCGGTAGGTACTAGGTACACACCCTCATACAATATTGAATATTTAATATACAATCCTATCGCCTGTGCGTGCACTAGTACGTTTTTTAAAATGTACAAAGATTTTTATTAGCGTAAAATATTACATTATTAACTATTTATTATTATTATTATTATTATTATTGCTAAATTGGCGAAATTTATAATTTAATATTTGTTAAATATACTTATATCTATCTGTAAAATACAACTTATGTGTTATAATATATTGATTAAATTAATAAATAAACACTAAATACAGCATTTATTTTCTGATTCACCTTTGTAGAGTATATTAACATAGACTATATGATACTATTTCATTAACAGATAAACTGAAATTTAAAATGTTAGATTCTGAGCAAAATCAAGAAGGAGATAGCCATTAATCATTATAGTCGTGGTATTACGAACTATATTATTGATTGTTCGATGCGTTTTTACATAAATTTGATTGTTTTCGTAATGAATGGGCCAAAAGCTTTAATAAATCATATTTATCGTTCGGGAATCGAGTATTGTTGCCTGTTGGTACTTAAAATATGTTATTTTTTTTTCGATCCACCCAGTTGTTACTTTAGCCCTTAGACTTTAAAGTAGGTACCTGTATATATTACATTATTGAAAAGTGCACAGACATTAATAAAACAATCACGTGATTACTGGAGTTTAGCTAAGTTATACTCAGACATATTTTGATCTTTGAACACTGCGTTTTAAATAATTTTTTTAATTGAATAATATCTTATCTAATTATTCATAGCTGCAGTAACTCATAGGATTTTATTTATTAAACTAAGGAATTTACTTTTCTCTATATTGCCATGGTGGCAGGATTTATTACCAACTAAAATACGTGGGTTACAGTGCATTTAAACATGCAAATTATTTGGACATGCTATAGACTGTGCGCAGTAGCAGTTTTGACAATATATCTTATGGCTTATTTTTGACTTTAGTCCTGAGGCCTCAATTGATCAGACCGGGCCACACATATGCAAAAAATTAAAATTGCAGTGTCCCCGGAAGCGTGTTACACATTTCCCATTTGCGTTGGTCCTGGACGCAATAACCGGTGTAATGGGTGCAGATGGATAGTGCTCTGTAGTATGAATTATGATTCATCAATAATATGATGATGATAATGCAAATCCAACTATCTTAAACAGAAGAACCATAAAGTAGTAAAATAACAGTAGATATTTATGTAATAACGTAATTTATTGATGTCCTGTCGAGCTATTACGATTATAAATACCAAATTAATTTTGCACTCCGCAGGCATAATTCAGTACCGTGTGTCTCGTCCACAGTAGGAAGCTTTTTTGTGAGGTCGGTATAATATGATTTATTATTTTTATTAAATTAAATTAAATTTTTAAATATTTATGAGTTATATTTGCGTATAAATAAAATATACTTTGCGAGCCCTTTAATCTATTGGATAATAACCCTATATTCACATGTTAAGCAATTTCCAAAAACTAAATGTTTAACAACCGATATGTATAATTAATTATAGGTGTCTGTGTCTGTATTGTGCAAATGTAATAATTTTAGATTATAAGCAGAGTAATGATTGTATTGAATTTTCATACCATAATTTTCTTATTTTGTTATTATTCAAAAAACAATAACCTCAAGAGCTAGACATTTTCATTAAATGTTTATTTTATAATTTTCTTTACATGATAACATTTAAAAAATATTTTGACTCGTTTTGAGTTATTTTTACTTTTTAGACATTTGAAATTTAAAATTTGTATAGTTTTTTATTCAATAAATGTCAATAAAATGTTATTTTTTTCGTCAAAAAGTTTGGAAATTTAATATAAGGTTCCTCATAAGTATTTATAAAAGCAGTTGAAAAATCTTATACATCCGTAGATCCGTGGTTTTTTTTATAAGTATTTAAAGTTCGAAATTGTATGAAATTCATTAAATCTCGAAATTTTGAAGTTAAAAAATTATGCAATGTTCAATATTTTTACAGCTGAGGATTGAAAATTTAAAATAAGGATTCTCATAAATATTTCATACCGTAACCAAAAAATCTAAAAAAAATATATAAACACATGTATTTTTTACAGACATTTCAGTTCAAATATTGACGAATGACCTATTAAAACCGAGAATATCGATTTTAGTTAATTTGTCGTAATTTTAAAATATTATTTGTGAGTATACTTGAGACTTTTAAAGTACTTATTGTATACAGTATACTCACAATCAAATTTTAAAATTCAATTTTTTTGGCAAAAATATATCTTACCTACTGTACTACTAAATACTAATGCTTCATAGTA
Organism: Myzus persicae; assembly: GCF_001856785.1. NCBI lineage: Eukaryota > Metazoa > Arthropoda > Insecta > Hemiptera > Aphididae > Myzus > Myzus persicae. The sequence continues at coordinate 15,189 of NW_019104132.1, read as the reverse complement.
AAATCAATTTCTTTAATCACAATAATATAATTTAATTAACTTTGTAATATTATAGTAATATTATAACCTTCATGTATATTGATTATAATATTCAAATGTAATACATCCATTACAGTGATTCTGTAGTCTCTAGACACCTACCTAATTATGTAGGTGCATCAGAGCTTACCCGTTTTTATTTATTTATTTAATATATATTTACAAACAAACAGTTAATATAATACTTAAATATATTTACCATTAATTAATATTTATAATTGTTTTCACATCTTCTAAGCTAATGCTTGAATTGAAGGTGTTGAGTTCATAATCAAATTACAAAGTAAAAGAAAAAAGAAACAATTTCTACGAATAATAGGTACTGAAGGTATTTTTATTCTGATTTACTTTGTTTAGCCCACGGCCATTGAAAAATCCTGGGTACGCCACTGCTAAATAAAGTTTTTGTAGAAAATTAAAATCTGTGTCTTATAATTATAAAATATATAATTTATACTAATACACCATAGTATGTAGTGTGGTACAATTAAGTTTTCCCACTAGACTGTGTTTTTTTCTCAGTACTCGGAAATATGTAAGTGTTTAAGATCATTTATCTCCCATTTTAAGGTTAAATGTTTTTTATATAATTAATTATTATACACTTTTAGAAAATCCAAAATGTAGAATGATTTACTTTTCTATTAAAATATCTTTGGAACAACATATTTTTCAGTTAAATAAATAAAAAAATGAAGATATAATTTGATTATTGCATTTCAAACTTGCGTCGTTAAATTGTAAACATAAAATTCTGTTGACATAAACCTAATTGTTTTTTTTTTTATCTAAATAGTGAATAATTCTTATTGTGTAAGCATCGAATTGCTTCGACACTTAAAAATAATTTAGAACATTTTGTTTGAATTAAATACTAATAGTATTGACGTAAATAGTAGTATATTTTGTGTAGTAAAAGTGATTTATATTTTGCCATTTTTTAAACTATATCGGTACTTACCACTTACGTATACGTAGGCAGGTACAATAATAAACGAACTATTGTCATTTGACTACATATAATATACGTTAATAAGTGTGAAATGATTACTGCTTGATTTATATTTTTAAACTTATTCTTAATAAATAATAATTGATTATGTTTAGATGAAACATTAGAAAAATCAAACTGCTGCTGATGATTTGTTTTTAAATGTATATCATCGTACTAATGTTCGATTATTTTAAAAATGTAACAAATTTAGTTATTTTGTGGTATATTTTGGAATGTTTTTTTCAATACTTCTATATGTATACATTTTTAAAAACAAAAAAACAGGTAGCGCGTGCTCAAACCTTGTTTTTTCTTTTGCGATTATTATATACAATGTACAATATACAATATACAATATGTATGTATATATTTATATATAAACAGTGCTCACTACTCTTAAATCCTTGACGTCAATGTATAAAATCGAAAAATAGTTCAGAGTGATTTCGTTTGGTATTTTGACTTAATCTCGTTTATGTTGTTACTTGAAGTGATAGATCAATATTTATTTTTAAATTTGGTTTTCGGTCGTAGTTGGTTAGTCGAATGGTGACGATTTTTATTACTTTAATACCTACACGTAATGTCGTCAACGCAGTGTTTCTTGATCCCTGCAATATGTTATATTAATATGATGTATAAAGTAAAATATAGTTTAGGGTCCGGCGCCAGTTCTCGATTGCGAGACAGTGGAAATGCAAAAATACGTGAACACTGAACACATGTGTGGACCATCGACCCACGCTGAGTACCTACGATCGCCATGTACCCTATTCATTATTATAATATGTACATGTAGATATTAAAACGTATATAATATATTTTAAAGTAGTAAAGTATATGTATATTATATAGTATATATATGTTGCATATACTACTGTACATTCAGTACATATGTTATATGTACAATCGTTGAATCAGACATGAACACTTGGCAGTCGATAATATTATTATAATATAATATTTCGAAAACAGATACTATCAAGTGTCTGTATAGAAAAGGTCGTGCCCAATGTTATATTTTTGAAGACAGAATAAATATTTGAATACTTCGAACTACAAAAATAAAACAAAAACAATGTCTGCTGCAGTATTCCAAGACATTAATTTGGATCTGTCATTTATTAAGACATGTAACGTAAAATAATGTCAATGAATTATAAACAAAAACAATGCCACTCTAATAATCGTACCTGGCTAGAAATTCTTATCGGACTACCAGAGAAATAAAATTCAATCTAGAATGCAGGAACTAGTAATTATAATTAATTCCGTTATGTATTAAATAAAATCGCTGTGTGAAATTCGAAACGCATTAAAATTGTATTTTATAAATTAGTTGTTATTTATTCTTTCGATATAATGTCAGCAGAGCCAGCCCGTATCATGCCACAATCACATAAACCCTACTAAAAAATAACCCAAACATACAACAGATAATTCAATTATTTGTTTAAAAAAAAATTGTTAATAATTCATATTTCTTATCAATCAAATAATCTTTTCGCATATCATAATAGGTATTTCATATTAACTCTAGAAAATCGAAAAATTAATTTTCATTTTAAAGTATACAAGTATACAACGATAATTATTTAAAAACTACTAAAAAGCAAAAGAAGTTTAAATATTTAATTGATTTCCAGATAGGTAGGTACTTGCCAATTATATAATAATTATGAACTGGATCTCTATTGGTTCCATTAAAAAAAAACTAAGATTTTTGATTTGATAAAGAAGTTTACATCAGTTAGAGCACATATTTAATATGTTTCATAGCTAATATAAACAAATAGATAAAAAATAAAATGCGTATGCTCCAAGAATTTGCTATTATTGAAAAAGTGCTCCGACCAATGAAAAGTAATCTTGTTTATGCAATAAAATATCTTCATAATTGTTGAATCAAACCTTTGAATACTTAAACTTTTGTCAGGCGTATAGCTATTTCACATTTTCCGATCCCTAAATTAATTTAAATATTTTGATCTAATGGCATATGCTATATGCATGTATGTGCGTAATATGTGGTTAACACACAAAGACGAGTAGTGACCGCAATGTGGTATGTGTTTATTACTATAAAGAATTACCTAACCACAACTCCTTTAAAATGAAACTTTTGCAGTGGCTCAAGTACAATTTTAATAAGTGTGTCTAAATAACAATATTTTATCAAGTTATTAGTATTATTGGATCCGAAGAAGACAAGACTATCCAGATTTGTTTAAAAAAAACTGAATAAGTATGTAGATCGATCAGTACGCATAAAGTTGAAATGAAAATTGATATATTTTTAGCAGAAACAACTACTATAGTTCGTTTAAAATATGAATGTATTTTGCATATCTTGGGTGTATGATGTATGCAACTGATATACTTAAAAACTAATACAAATTTATTTATTTCAGTAAAGAGCTCATAATTTCAGTATAGTTTTAGTTTTATGATCTAGTTAAGTGATTTGTGCCTATGCAGTATTATGGCTGTTGTAAGTGTCTCTATTAGTATTGTCTGAAAATCTTAATATAATTATACTTCAGTATTTATTTTATTACACCAGTTTTGTAGCACCTTAGTCGTAGCGCCTCGACAACGAGTCTACCTACAATACATTGCTCGAGAATGTCGAACGCCCGGAACGTAAAGATCGGGTCACCGGAAAACGAGTATCGAGCACCTGTTGTTGAGAGTTAAGGAGTATTGAATAGGCAATTTTTTTAAAATTAGAGGTTATCGACAAATAGTAAATTTTATTCTGTGATCAGTAAAATAATTCATAATTATTGTCAGTGTTCTCAAACAGGCGATAATTCTAACGAGATTGGCATTGTCATTATATTTTCAGAAGAGCTAAAATATTAAGTGCTTGATACAACGATTTTGACATAAACAAAATTCAAGAATTTATAATTGCAAAAAAAGAATTTAAAATGTTTTTGTTTTTTCTTGGTGAACATGACTGTGACGTGTGTGTCAACATTAATTTTGAATTTGTTAAGTTGTAATTTTTTAAATATTGTTCAAATCTTTTATTATATTTTAACATATTTAAACACATACACAATTCCCTTTTCGATAAGTGGGAGATCAACCAATTTAAATCTTTTATTTATTATTAGCGCTAGGGTTAACTAGTATATTTACATACTTTATAAAGGGGTTGAACTTTGAAGCATGAGGTATATGAAAAATATCTAAGTACTAATAAATCTTATCTTCAAGAAAGTAAATTTGTAATGAATGTGTTAAATTTGCATTTCTGGTATGAATTGGTTCATAGTGTAATATGTGGACACTCTTCTATGCAAAAATGTCCAAATTTAGATGATTTTTCAAGAATATGTAACTGTAACTTTTAGCCAGTTAAATTTAGAATTTTCTACTTTGCACCATTCTTCAGAGGACGTTTAAAGTTTTCTTTTGAACTAAAGTAATATGGAATATGTTAAAGATATATGAATCTAGATCCACATTCCACATTCATATAAACACTTTGCATTGAAAAACCAACAAAATTTACTTGAATTTCCATGTATAGTGGACTGTAACCTTTTGCCAATTCAATTTAGAATTTTCTACTTTACACCATTCATTAGAGTACGTTTAAAGCTTTCTTTTTGACTAAAGTAATATGGAATATGCTGAATATAGACGAATCCAGATCCACATTCATATAAACATTTTGCATTGTGTTGTAATAAGCTTTTAATTGTTAGTACTTAAAAATTATAGGTAATAAGAAATATCATAACAAATACAATTAAACAACAACAAAAAGCATACAAGTAGGCTAGGATAACAATAATATAAATTATGCAAGATGCAGTAAAAATAAATGTTAGTGTGTAAAAAACTTAATTAAGAAAACATTTATTTTGTAAACGAATTATTCAGTAATTTTTACATTATTCATCAAAATTTAAGATGTGTATATAAGGGAGTCGTTAAAACAGGAAAATGGTCAGAGGTGGTAATCGTGTGACTCGATTATCACTGGACGTCGTAGTTAAATAAAAACGTATTACAATTTACAATATATTTTTTGATGGTTGGTTTATTGTGTACGTTCGAGTAATCAGCGTATACGACAAAGTAGTGCCCAACTCGTGGCTTGTTACTCTACGACCATTTGTGTGTGTGTGACGTGTGTGTTTAGACACGATTTTACGGGACATACCAGCGTATGTGTGCTGTTCATACGCGATTTCATCTGTATTCTACAATGTGTTTATTCAGACTACGGAAAAAGGTTAGTATTTATTTAATTTTAATTATTTAACTAATTATTTATTATTATTTACCTTTTTAAAATTTTCTTAATGGGATATGAACAAAGGCGTTAATAGGACACTTGCTATATCGAAATTAACATACATTTATCAAAAGAAAAAACCAGAACTAATAGAAATTTGCATATTAAATAAATTAAAATCAGTAGCTACAGTTTATGAAATAAGGACTAGATTATCAGTTTTTTATAAGGGAAAATCAACATTTAATGACCTAGAGGATACTTCAAACGAAATTGAAAAACAGGGTGTTATAGATACATCAAGGAAAAATATAATTAAGGATTACTGATTTATAGGCGGAATTGAATGAGACAATAACTAATAATGAAGAATTAAATAAAGAGATAGCAAAGAGTAAGAAGGTATATGAAAATTTAACTAATAAAGCACAGGATATTTCTCAAAAAATTGAAACAATCATTGGTGGTTATGAAAGTTATTATCAAAATAAGGTAGATGATTATGAATTCATCGACATTAATAACCAGAAATTAGAAGCAGGACCTAGCAAACAAAATTTTACCGGAGTGTAACGATGGTTATATCGTCACTTATACTTTGTCACCTAAATATGTATAGCCAGCATATATACATGTACATATATATGTTATTATATACCTAATAAACATAATATATAGAATATGCTGACTAGATATATTGAGCCCCTCCTGTTATGATACCATTGTAAGGCTACGGCCAAATGTGAATATTATGTAAGGGTACTGCAGTTCTCCGTTCTGCGCGACACTGTCACGTGAATAGGAACTCCGGGCTGCCAATAAATTAGTTGTAAGTAAATTAAATGTAATTAAATTATATTTTAATAACAGTTTAAATCAATCTGTATTCACTTGTAACTATAAGATCCCAACATTCCTGCTCCCGAGCTACGGATAAATATATTCAAAGGATACACAACTCCTCCCTGAATATCTTATATTTAACTGGTCTTCCCCGACCACGTTACATATTGGTGGAGGCACCGAAGCTCTTAACTAGGGAAGTTGCAAGTGTTTACGATTGGTTTGAATTTGAACTAGTTAGTAACTTATTTTAATTGAAGTGTAGGAAAATAATGAATTTAAGTGCAGTCCGATTAAGAATAATTGATTTTTTTGTAAAAGCGTAATTTATAAGGGGTATCTAGATCTTAAAAAAAAAAAATTTTTAAGTTTTAAGGGAGATAAACGAATTTAAAAGATAAAATTTTAATATAAGTGAGATAAGTTTTGAATAACGAATGTTTAAGTGATTAATATTGACTATAGGTCTTAAGTGGAAATTTTAGTTGTTAAGTGAGAACAAATTGTTTGAAAATTAATTAGTTAATTAACATAAATATATTTAGAACAAAAGAATAGGTTAGAAAAGTTAATTATAGTTAAGCTATTTAGACTGAATGTTTATTATTAGTAGAGACAGTTAAATAATGGAATGTGGTATTTAAAAAATAACGATAATAATCTAACTATAAATTTAAATACAGAAAATATTAAATTGGTTTCTCAGAGTTTTAACTTGTTGAAAGCTGATAGAGAAGAGTTAATAGAATATCTCAATAAGTTAACGATAGAACAGGTACAGATTTTATTTAATGCTAGCAATACAATTCAAGTAAAAAATTTTGAGGGTAACACAGACAATTTTTTAAAATACAAAAAATTAAATATTTTTGAATCTTACTTATCCCAGGAAGAATTGGATATATTTTATAACGGTAAATTAGGACAATTACCATACATAAAAAAGGATAGGCTACAAACGATTTTACACGATCAATTTGGCATATTATTAACAACCACCCATACTCAGGAACAATTAAGAGATTTAGCACGTAACATCATACAGAAAAATATTAAAATAAAAAACGAATCAATAAAGAAATTAACTAATAACTTAACGGAAAACTTAGAAATCGTAGCAAACTTAGAAAGCAAAGACGATCATAGTAGTTAACACTCGACAACGATACAACATTTATTCTAGACAAAACATTAGATAGTGATAATTCTTATACAAAACGAGCAAATTGCTTAGAACCGATTAAATCAAATATTAATTATAAAAATGGAAACGACACGAAATCGAAAATGGAATTTAAAACAATGATCCACCAACCACAAACTTTTTCGGGAAAAATGGGAGAAGATGTTGATTCTTTTATAGAAAATTTTGACTTAGCTGAACCCAGAAAAAATTACGTTATTACCATTATATTTGAAAGATTCAGCGTCAAAATGTTTTAAATTAATAAAAATTAAAACACCAAATATAGGCTGGGAACAGACTAAACAACAAATCAAAGAAAAATTTACTAATATCGGAAATGAGAAATTACTTAGAATACAATTAAACCAAAGGAAGCTGAAGGAAAACGAAACTTTAAATGAATTTATAATAGATGTGAGGGAACTTTGCTATAAAATTAATCCAAATGTGACAGAGGAAGAAATTTGCGAGAAAATATTGACGGGCTTACCAGATGAAATATATACAATAAAATAGAAATCTTAGACAATACCAACATAGCTAAAATAACAGAAAACTTAAAAAGATACGAATTAGCAAAAATGGTTAGAAAAACAGACCAAAAACAAAATTCCAATGTAGATAAATTAAATGAAAAAATAAATATTTTAAAAAACACATTCAACAATTAACCACAGATATAAGGGAAAAACCGACACCAAATTATTCACTAAATTATACCAATGGAGCTAATAACAATGGCAATACTTATAATCAACCCGTCCCAAACCAATATTTTGAAACATATTCACCGTATTTTCATCCAAATCAACAAAACTCTGGATTTACATTCAACCAATTTAACCAAAACATACCCAATACATTTACACAAAAAAATAATCAGCACCAAAGCTACCAGCACTGGAACCCTGCAAGGCCATTACCAACGTGTTATGGATGTGGCCAGGTGGGACATATTAAGAGAAATTGTCACAATCAAAAAAACTGAAAACCTTACATCCACCTGGGTCTGTGAAGGGTATAGGTCCAAACACCAGGAATAAAAATAGTGTAACCAACGAAATAAATTATGTAATGTATAGTTGCTACAAAATAAATGAACAAATAAAACATAAAATCAAAATATTAGGAAAAATTAACGATGAACCGACATTATTATTGTTAGATACTGGAGCTAGTGTGACAGTTATAGATAAAAAAACGACGTTCCTTGATAATATTAAGCCAATTAACGATGTATATTTGGAAACAGCTAATAATTCAAAATTGAACATCTTAGGTTCAATAATAATTAAAATACAAATAGCCTCATTCATTATACACCATCAGGCAGTGGTAGTAGATAATTTATGCTCCCCAATATTATTAGGTCTAGATTTTATGGTAAAAACACAAACAATCATGGATCTAAAAGACAATATAATATTATTCAGGTATGAAAATCAAGAAGTTAAGTTACCAATAAAAACTCAGGAAATAAAAAACGATGTACAGGAAACCCAAATACAGTACGCTTCCCACGAAATATTAAACGAGTATCAACAATTCTTATTGCTTAATAACAATTCTCAAAATTTTAACTATAAATATGAGGAAATAACTGGTGATTTATTCAGCAATAGGTCAAATGACGCTATTGCTCACTGTGTTAGCGAATGCTTAACGATAAACCGTGGTATTGCATTACAATTTCGTAAAAAATTTAACAATATCGACAATTTAATTTTACAAAAAAAAAAAAGTAATAGAAATTGCAATTATTAAACCGGAAAATCAATGGCTATTATATTTAATTACAAAATAACACTATTATGAAAAACCAACGTACGTTACCATATTTGCGACATTACAAAACCTGAGAACATTTTGCTTAGAACAACAAATTAAAAAATTAGCATTACCTAAAATATGCGCGGGACGAGACGGAAAAGAATGGCCCATTATTTCCAATATGCTGAGTTTCATATTTCAAAATACATGCATAAATATATCTATTTACGACATAAACAAATCAATATTAAATAATAACAATACTACCAATAAAATGAACAATAATGGAATGGGATTTTTTTTTGCCGACAACATTAACAACACACTGAGGGAAAATATTTTATTAGATGCGTCATTCTTAAAACAAATCGATGAAGTACTGACTGACGGAGATTGTGGTGCACATGCACTACGTGTTTGCTTGAGAGAAGAAGGGCTAGATGTATCCACTATAGAAATACTAAGGAAAATTAATATACCAAATATAAAATCTGGATATTATATGACAGAGGACGACTTAGCATATTTAGCAGACCAATTTAATAAAAACTTAACTATAATTTCAAAACACAAAAACACAGATAATAACGTATTAAATACCGCTATAATATACTGGAAAAAAAACCGACCGATGATAGGAATAATTCATGAAAATAATCACTGGAACCCAGCATTAATAAATCGAGAGTTAGCACCACTGACTTTACATAATACATGCATGTACACTGTTATACCCGATATAAATACTATTTCAAAACATATAAATTGGTATTTAGACGAATGAAACGATCGATTAAATGTAACCGCACACAACAAAAAATACTCAGAAATAAAAAATAATGACGTAAACAAAAAACCGATTATGTAGTACACTCAATTTTGCCAGGATTGTGAACATCTATCAACATCCGAGTCAGCATTAAAATCTCACGAATATTCGAACCATCCTTACTGGACTGAGGGGGGTGACGTAATGTTTTGCGATGTATGTGGAACCTATATTAGAGAATACCGTAACAGATTAATGAAGGAGAGCGAAGAAAAATTACTAGATAGGCATAAAAAAACAAAATTTCATTATATAAATAGTTTGAAAGTAACTAAGCTGAAAAATGATGACACGGATGACGGTGATTTAATAACAAATAATAAACAGGATAATGATACATTAGCTAGTATTTCTCGCTTATTTGAAAATACAGTAAACAACAACATGAATGATCCGGTATTAAATAAGTACGATAAAATGGTAAATTTTAACACGTCTTATGTAAATGGTGGTGACTCGTATAGGTCAAATAAAGTAATTAGTGGACATAATATTTTGCATAATTCACCTGATGTGAAAGAAATTGAGCTGCATTTTGATATAAATAGTGAATTATCCGAAAACCAACAATACCAGTTGAAAAATGTACTAGAAAGCTATGTTGCGATCCAGATATGGAGTTCGGTTGACAAGGGTCGAATCAAATGAATTTACTCGTAGACAAATTAATTATTGTTATAATTTTATTGAATGTTATAGGTTAGTATTTAGACACCTTTTTAAGCACTCAGAGTAACGTTACAACTTAAGACAAATATCTCTAGCATGAATACTGTCAACTAGTCGTCACGTAGAAATAATGTGTCTGGTCTCTCTGATGGAGAGCCCTTATATACTAGACAAACAGTCAGATTACATGGCCTTTCACAAGGTGGTCCCACTTAAGTATTCGCAACAGTTCTTTTATCAACTTTTCCTTGTGACACTTATTAATAGTAATTAATATAT
>NW_019104132.1:0-3773 GCF_001856785.1 Myzus persicae | reverse complement strand
GATTGTGGTGCACATGCACTACGTGTTTGCTTGAGAGAAGAAGGGCTAGATGTATCCACTATAGAAATACTAAGGAAAATTAATATACCAAATATAAAATCGGGATATTATATGACAGAGGACGACTTAGCATATTTAGCAGACCAATTTAATAAAAACTTAACTATAATTTCAAAACACAAAAACACAGATAATAACGTATTAAATACCGCTATAATATACTGGAAAAAAAACCGACCGATGATAGGAATAATTCATGAAAATAATCACTGGAACCCAGCATTAATAAATCGAGAGTTAGCACCACTCACTTTACATAATACATGCATGTACACAGTTATACCCGATATAAATACTATTTCAAAACATATAAATCGGTATTTAGACGAATGCCACGATCGATTAAATGTAACTACACATAACAAAAAATACTCATCAGATAAGTGTGACATAAACAATCCCGTAGAAATAAAAAATAATGACGTAAACAAAAAACCGATTATGTGGTACACTCAATTTTGCCAGGATTGTGAACATCTGTCAACATCCGAGTCAGCATTAAAATCTCACGAATATTCGAACCATCCTTACTGGACTGAGGGGGGTGACGTAATGTTTTGCGACGTATGTGGAACCTATATTAGAGAATACCGTAACAGATTAATGAAGGAGAGCGAAGAAAAATTACTAGATAGGCATAAAAAAACAAAATTTCATTATACAAATAGTTTGAAAGTAACTAAGCTGAAAAATGATGACACGGATGACGGTGATTTAATAACAAATAATAAACAGGATAATGATACATTAGCTAGTATTTCTCGCTTATTTGAAAATACAGTAAACAACAACATGAATGATCCGGTATTAAATAAGTACGATAAAATGGTAAATTTTAACACGTCTTATGTAAATGGTGGTGACTCGTATAGGTCAAATAAAGTAATTAGTGGACATAATATTTTGCATAATTCACCTGATGTGAAAGAAATTGAGCTGCATTTTGATATAAATAGTGAATTATCCGAAAACCAACAATACCAGTTGAAAAATGTACTAGAAAGCTATGTTGCGATCCAGATATGGAGTTCGGTTGACAAGGGTCGAATCAAATGAATTTACTCGTAGACAAATTAATTATTGTTATAATTTTATTGAATGTTATAGGTTAGTATTTAGACACCTTTTTAAGCACTCAGAGTAACGTTACAACTTAAGACAAATATCTCTAGCATGAATACTGTCAACTAGTCGTCACGTAGAAATAATGTGCCTGGTCTCTCTGATGGAGAGCCCTTATATACTAGACAAACAGTCAGATTACATGGCCTTCCACAAGGTGGTCCCACTTAAGTATTCGCAACAGTTCTTTTATCAACTTTTCCTTGTGACACTTATTAATAGTAATTAATATATTATGCCACGTATGTCGTGTGTAATACTGTCTTAATAATATATTCGTGTGTGGTCCCTCTTACCTTGGCTATCTTAACAGCTATAGTGATTGTTTTGCACAAAGCCCTATAGACCTTGGTTCTATAAATATTGGAGATGTTCCGATTCCGACAGTATCAGATGATCCTATTAGCCTACCACCTTATAGGTTATCATTAAGCGAACAAAGGGAACTCCAGAAACAGGTCGATGAGTTATTACAAGCTGGGTTAATCATACCATTTAATTCTTCGTATGCTAGCCCAGCCTTTTTAGTAAATAAAGCCGATGGAACAAAAAGATTGGTCATCGATTATAGACAGTTAAATAAAATAGTACCCCATCAAAATTTCCCTATTACTCATATGCAAACAATATTTGATTGCTTAGAAGGGGCAACATTTTTTAATATCATGGATATGCAGCAGGGTTTTTTAAACATTTTGTTAGGTGAAACATACAGACACAAATTAGCATTTATTACACCATGCGGATTGTATGAATGGACACGCTTTCCTTTTGAGTATAAAAATTCGCCACGCCAATTTTCAAAAGCCGTTTCTAGAGCACTTTCAGGACTTCTATATGTAGGTACTATAAATTACGTAGATGACATAATTAATTAGGTACTCAACGAATTTTGATGAACTTTTAAGAGTATTGGAAAAATTAATATTAAGAATTAGAGAAACGGGATTCAAATTAAAAGCTTCAAAATGTAAATTTGGTTATTTTGAACTTAAAATATTGGGACAAATAGTTAGCAAAGAAGGTATTAAACCAAATCCATCAGGACTAGATGCAATTAGAAAATGTACAATACCTAAAACCATAAAACAGGTTAGAAGTTTCCTGGGGTTAAGCAATTTTTTTAGAAAATTTATTTCACGTTTTGCAGAATTAAGTACGCCATTGACAAACCTGACACGAGGTTCTTATCCAAAAAAAAGTTTACCGGTAAAATGGTTAGAAGAACATCGAAAAGCATTTGATGAAATAAAAAATAAACTCACGAACCCTCCATTATTAAAACACTTTAATCCTAGTTTAAAAATAGTAATTTGGACTGATGCCAGTAAGATAGGAATTGCCGGGACTCTTTTACAAAAAAGTTCAGATGATGAATACTTACATCCAGTTTCGTACATTTCTCGACGTCTCAACCAGTGTGAGGAAAAATACAGCGCCATAGAGCTGGAGTTACTAGCGATAGTATTTACGTTAGAAACATTCCGCAAGTATATATATGGTGTTGAAATAGAAATTTGGACTGACCACGCCCCACTTAGATACCTTGACAATATTAAAACTCTATCTGTGCGAATCCAATGACTAAAAAGTAAAATAATTGATTTCGACTTTATAATGAAATACCGAAAAGGACTTTTAAATCAAGTGTGTGATGCGATGTCCAGGAACCCAGTATTCGATCCACCAACTTATGAGCAAGAATTGCGAGAGGATAGAGACTTAACTATTTGTCAAGTTACCGTTATTAATTTACCAATAGAACAACGTAACGACTCAATACTTAATAAAATAATACAAGCATTAGATAACCCGGATATATCAGACCAGGTATGGATAAGAAAATCGAGAAATTATTTTTTAAATCAAGAAAATGTCCTTATGTACAAACATGTGTCCAAAGGAAACACGTTACATCTAATAGCGTTACCGAACTGCCGTAAAAATGAAATCAAGTGTAACTTTCACGATCACCCTTTCGCGGCCCATCTCGGAATAGACAAAACATACAAAAAAATCATAGAACGTTATTTCTGGCCAACCATGTATAAGGATATCCGCACATTTGTGACGTCATGTTTAAGTTGCCAAAAACGAAAGAGTGACAAAAACACTATAAAATTATTGGTAATGTAGGATAGTGTAATAATCATATATTTACTTTATTTATTTTAGTATAAGCTATATGGATATATGTAAAATGTTAATCTAAAAGTTTAGTTTCAGACACAGAAGACACAGAACACTATTTCGTTGTATAGAAGTATAAATTATTTTTTTTCCTTTTTCTTTTTTTTTTTGGGTTGTTGGTTTAAATAAAAAAAAAAAAATAGATGTTATGATAGAAGAGTTTATAATTATTTAATTATTAAGTGATTGTATATGTACTTTAATTTTAAAACATAAGGATAAACTAACATTTTTTTTCTTCCTCTTCCATTGTGTCTCTTTTCCTCAAAAAAAAAAAAAAAAAAATAGGTTCAGTCAAGGCACACCACAGAGGTTTAAGTCATCATTACACACCACTTCGTGAACAGGGATTGATAACGGAAATCAGTGAGCGCTTGTTCAAGGACCTACACATTTCCAAT